>NC_064646.1:209075888-209378918 GCF_023864345.2 Schistocerca serialis cubense | reverse complement strand
TTCCTAATATTTCCATTTAGATGTCATACTGTTACCCCAGCGCTTTTTTTGGTCTTTCCATCCACAATGCTTCCAAAGCGGCAACTGAGCCTTAGTTCTGACGTCGTATCCGTAGACCCCAGATTCTTCAGCTGTTTTGCTCGTTTCCGCAGTTCTGCACCGCTACTGACGTCATGTAGCGACTCCTTGCATATGTCGCTTTTTTTTTTTTTTTTTTTTTTTTGAAACTCAACATTTTTGGAACGTATTTTTATGTCGCACGATTCATAGTCTAGACATCGGAAAAAAATAGTTTACATGAGTCGGTTTGTATGACATCATCAGCTACTTCACGGTCATCCATAATAATTTCTCTCACTTTTTTCACGATTTCTTCAATTGATAATACATTGGACGTCTTGGGTGCTCATAATCTTCAACGTCTCCACGTCCTCCTCCGAAACTCTTACTTAACTCTTAGCCGAATCAGCAAACGAATGTTTGACATTTCTAGAACATTGAATACTGTATTCCGCTCTTATTACAAAAATAATACAAATTTTCTAATAAACGAACAAATAATCGCCGGTGCAGCGCAATATAACTTCATAGACAGCTGACAAAAAACAAGACCTGCGATAACGCGAACGCTAAAGGTAGTTTTGGGACATGATTACCAACACAACAACCACAAAATCTCGCTAAGCGGACTAATACAACACGCGAAAATAGAAAATTCCGGTTACTTTTTGAAGATACCGCCGACAAGTGTTGTTTTCCACAAATTTATTGTTGTATATGTTCGCCTCCATACTCATCCGTTATCAGAATGAGATATCTATTCTTTGAGGAGATACAAAAATTCATAACTCCTTCTGGTTGTGGATACGATTAAGGAGAGCAAAGGTATGTTTCAATGCGTCTCTCTGGCTTCGTTACACCGATAGAACACGCAGTGTCATGATTTATTTGAAAATGACGCTTTCTCTGTGCTTTCCATTGCACTTCATGTCATGTCAGAGGGTTATATCGGATCTTTGAGGAGATATAAAAGTTCAAAAGCCTAGCTCACAATTTACTACAGCATATTTTGTTACGGAATTCGAAATTGTTTTGAAGACATCATAACTCCTTCTAGTTGTGGGAACTATTAAGGAGAGCAAACGTATGTTTTAATCTGTCTCTCCATCTTTTTACACCGATAGAGAACGCAGTGTCATGGTTTATTTGAAAATGACACAGTCGGCGTCTTTCTCTGTGCATTCCATTGTACTTCATCTCTAACGAATCTTCGTCGACAGGCCATATTCCACATCTTCCTGTGATTTAGAAATGCACATTTATTTCCGAAGCAATAGTTACTAACACGAGGAACCGTCTCCTGTCAAAGAGAATCAGATCAGAAACCACATCCCCTACGGAAACTGTGTATTTTAAAAGATATATCGTAAACATACGTAGTTTATACACTGTCCAGTCTCATTAAAGTGGCTACCAGTCAGAACCGTCAATAACCACCTTTTGCAGCGGAGACCGCTGAGAGTCGTATGGGAAGAGAATCAGTGAGGTTCTGGAAGTTATCTACTAGCATGTGGCGCGAAGCCGACTCGTGCTGTGGCTAGCTGCGCTAAGTTCCTCGGATGAGGGTCGAAGGTGCGAACAGCCTGACCGAGGTGGTCTTGCAGATTCTTGATTAGGTTTAAATCTGTGGAGTCTGGAGAGCAGGGAGTACGATAAACTCATTCTGCTGCTCTTCAGCCACGCACTTTCGCTACGAGCTGTGTGATAGGTTCCATTATCCTGCTGGTAGATGCAATCGTCGTGAGGAAAAACAAAGTGATTGTAAGGCTCGACGTGGTCACAAGGATAGATGCAATCCTGTGCGGATCCAGTGTGCCAACCAGAATGACGAGATCATCCAGGTAGTGGCGCGAAAACATTCCTGTGACCATAACGTACCGTCCTCTGTCTGGGCTCTTCCGACGTTTGTTGCAGGGAACTTGCTTTCAGACGCTTCACGTCGTACACAAAATGTAATTCATCTGAAAAGATTACGCGTCTCAATTCAGAGGACTTCCAATTGGCGGTACGGGACGTAAGTTCTAGCCTACAGCGTCGGTGCATGAACCAGACGCCCGTTGTCTAGGCCCATACGTAGCAAAGTTCGCTGAAAGGTCACTGAGGAGCGGAGAGTGTTGGTACCTCCTTGGTTCATGTGGACTGTCAATTGCTTAGCAGTCTACTATACCGTACAAATCTCATGAACCGTCGTTTACCACTGTCAATTGTGGCTCGTGCTGCACCTTTTTACAGCAGGTCTATCCTTTAACCGTGGCAGCACGCGAATAGTTTACGAACTTAAGCGGTTTGGGAATTCTCCCACCCTTGGTCCTACAGTCAATGATGATGACCTTTTGGTCGTCAGATAAATTGCTCATTTTCGGCACTACGGCATCTAATGCGTTATTTTCCGCGTCCCCCCGACACGTTTTATACAGGGTGTTACAAAAAGGTACGGCCACACGTTCAGGAAATATTCCTCACACACAAAGAAAGAAAATATGTTATGTGGACATGTGTCAGGAAACGCTTACTTCCCATGTTAGAGGTCATTTTATTACTTCTCTTCAAATCACATTAATCATGGAATGGAAACACACAGCAACAGAACGTACCAGCGTGACTCCAAACACTTAGTTACAGGAAATGTTCAAAACGTCCTCCGTTAGCGAGGATACATGCATCCACCCTCCGTCGCATGGAATCCCTGATGCGCTGATGCAGCCCTGGAGAATGGCGTATTGTATCACAGCCGTCCACAATACGAGCACGAAGAGTCTCTACATTTGGTACGGGATTGCGTAGACAAGAGCTTTCAAATGCCCCCATAAATAAAAGTCAAGAGGGTTGAGGTCAGGAGAGCGTGGAGGCCATGGAATTGGTCCGCCTCTACCAATCCATCGGTCACCGAATCTATTGTTGAGAAGCGTAAGAACACTTCGACTCAAATGTGCAGGAGCTCCATCGTGCATGATCCACATGTTGTGTCGTACTTGTAAAGGCACATGTTCTAGCAGCAAAGGCAGAGTATCCCGTATGAAATCATGATAACGTGCTCCATTGAGCGTAGGTGGAAGAACATGGGCCCAATCAAGACATCACCAACAATGCCTGCCCAAACGTTCACAGAAAATCTGTGTTGATGACGTGATTGCACAATTGCGTGCGGATTCTCGTCAGCCCACACATGTTGATTGTGAAAATTTACAATTTGATCACCTTGGAATGAAGCCTCATCCTTAAAGAGAACATTTGCACTGAAATGAGGATTGACACATTGTTGGATGAACCATTCGCAGAAGTGTACCAGCCAATCAGCTGCTGATAGTGCCTGCATACGCTGTACATGGTACGGAAACAACTGGTTCTCCCGTAGCTCTCTCCATACAGTGACGTGGTCAACGTTACCTTGTACAGCAGCAACTTCTCTGACGCTGACATTAGGGTTATCGTCAACTGCACGAAGAATTGCCTCGTCCATTGCAGGTGTCCTCGTCATTCTAGGTCTTCCCCAGTCGCGATTCATAGACTGGAATGTTCCGTGCTCCCTAAGACGCCGATCAATTGCTTCGAACGTCTGTCGGGGCACCTTCGTTCTGGAAATCTGTCTCGATACAAACGTACCGCGCCACGGCTATTGCCCCGTGCTAATACATACACCAAATGGGCATCTGCCAACTCCGCATTTGTAAACACTGCACTGACTGCAAAACCACGTTCGTGATGAACACTAACCTGTTGATGCTACGTACTGATGTGCTTGATGCTAATACTGTAGAGCAATGAGTCGCATGTCAACACAAGCACCGAATCAACATTACCTTCCTTCAATTGGGCCAACTGGCGGTGAATCGAGGAAGTACAGTACATATTGGCGAAACTAAAATGAGCTCTAACATGGAAATTAAGCGTTTCCGGACACATGTCCACATAACATCTTTTCTTTATTTGTGTGTGAGGAATGTTTCCTGAAAATTTGGCCGTACATTTTTGTAACACCCTGTATACCCTGTACTGCCGCTTGCCCTGTGTTAATGGTTATTGCATTTTGACCTCGAAGATAAGACTGTGTACCAAGTGTCGGGAAGAATAGTAGGCCAGCCGCGGTGGCCGAGCGGTTCTAGGCGCTTCAGTCCGCAACCGCGCCTTGGCTACGGTCGCAGGCTCGAGTCCTGCCTCGGGCATGGATGTGTGCGATGCTCTTACGTCAGTTAGGTTTGAGTAGTTCTAAGTTCTAGGGGACTAATGGGCTTAGGTGATAAGTCCAATAGTGCTCAGAGCCATTTGAACCATTTGAAGCCGGCCGGTGTGGCCGTGCGGTTTAGACGCTTCAGTCTGGAACCGCGTGACCGCTACGGTCGCAGGTTCGAATCCTGCCTCGGGCATGGATGTGTTTGATGTCCTTAGGTTAGTTAGGTTTAATTAGTTCTAAGTTCTAGGCGACTGATGATCTCAGAAGTTTAGTCGCATAGTTCTCAGAACCATTTGAACCATTTTGAACCATTTGAAGAATAGTAAACGTTTGTGGTAACACTATAGACTAATTTGAGTAATACAGCCCTCATAACATGTCTACAATTTTTATTGGTTCGAGAGAAACAGCAGCTCCAACATAACTGAAATAAACACTCGCAGATGGAGTCAGGCAAGGAAAGTTGATTTTCATTTTTCACCTCCTACTTCAATGCATTTTCGTATTCTTGTCAAAACACCACGTGTAGCTCTTCTGAGATCGTCTTGAAGCTCTTATGAGGCAACACTAGTCATACATCAAAAGATAAATTTGTTCCTTGTGTCTGCTTCTTTCCTATACATTCGACCTTCCATACAGGCACAGACCCAACTGGCTAACGTTTGGAGATCTTGGTTGTCAAGAAAGATGACTATGTATACCGAACGATGAGTAAACACCTTAGAATCGTACTCTGTAGGTAGTAAATTGTCTACTGTATCATCTTCAAGTAGCAGCAGCGCTTCCATCACAAAACCCGTACGTATATATCATATCGGGATACTCAGCATTCCTAAATACCTGTGGCTTGCTTAAACGATGCAGTGGAACTGTCAGTATATCACAGTCGCAGCTGAAATATTCAATTATATAAACTCAAACACAACTTCAAAACCTAAGATTCAAAACAAGAATGAGTCGATAAATAAATTCATAGCAAGTGGAGTGTCATCAAGCGAATGGGAAATATATCTCCGTAACGAGCTAGATCTCTCGAATGTTTCATTCGAAATAGTTTTTACTACCACGTAAAATATGTACTGCTCCTCCTGACGCACGCTGCATCTTGTGGCGATAGAACTGATGCTTCGGTCACGGCTGGTAGCACACACTGGTGAAGGTATCATCCTATACACATGACAGTCGCGTTCATCTGAGTGTCCTACAGACTTACTGGGTGCTGTGTAGACTAATCGCAATAAAACAAAATGTCGTGTGACTAGGGCCTTGGCGTCGGGTAGGCAACATGAAATTCACTCAAAACGGAAGGACCAATTCGACATGTCGAAACTTGCCCTATAAGTTTTTATATAAGACGTATAAATCTGCTAAGACACAGTGCAAGTCTTTGGATTTGACGCCACTTCGGCGTCAAAGGGGATGAAATGATGATGATTAGAACAACACAACACCCAATCCTTGAGCGGGGAAAATCTTTAACACAGCCGGGAATCGAACCCAGGCCCTTAGGATTGACATTCTATGGCGCTGACCACTCAGCTACAGGGGGCGGACAGTTGCAACGCTTATACCTAACAGTACTCTGCGGACTACGTAGAAATTCCCGTGGGCTTTGTTGTTATGAACAGTGCGCGACGCTTACCGTTACGCTACTAGCTCACACATGGCTACAATACCTCCAGCAGTCAACAATTCTTCCATAACTTCCGCATTCCACAGTGCTGTGAGATAATGCATATGGCCGGATCTAGACTTCTGAGAGATGGACAGTTACAGCTTTTCTTTTGCACTGCATGACGTTTTCAACAAACAGATAGCGCAATAGAGTAGCTCAAGTCGAAAGGAACACTTCCTATTTAAATTTCTGCGTCCTAAACTGTTGGCAGTTCTGTGTAGGTAGCAGTTACATTATTTTGTTTCGGTGATTACAAAATAGAGTCGAATGTATGCACTGGGCAGCCGAGGCCGCTAGTTCATGGCGATTGGGTCAACCAAGTACATGAATGTACTGAACATGCTGGTAACAGGGAGCCTGTGCGTCAGAATTCTTATCCAGTGTGGCGCAGCGTTGTTACGATAGAAAAAGGAATACTAGAGAGGAGGATTTGGTGGTCTGTTGGATTGGTGATTGCTCCTATACTCATGGTCTTGGTTCGATTTCAACTTCTGCTGATGATTTTTTATAAGAAGAGACAGATTCTGTTCTTTTCTGGCTACGCCAAGTGAAGAAGGTATAATGGCATTGTGGTCTGACATTCACGTTAAACATGATATTCCTTATCTAACAAGTAGACGTTAGGTTGAACCACAATAAAGTCAGGAGTCACGACACGTAGAAACTCTATCAGCTCTAACTTTTCTTATACTAGTTATTTATTTCTAGTGACGAAACAAGCGCTATGTGAGGTCACAGGACACTTATTCCATCTCTTATTTGAGTTTCTGTATGTCGATGAAATTGGTTATGAACTGGGAATGCAACTCAGACCGCCCTTAACGCGGAATTTGATACCTTAGTGACAATACAGCTCGACTACAATTTGTTGTTTGTTCAAAACTGCAGATTCCTCAACATCTCCACATAATGCGCGTGAATGGGTTCGAATCGTGGCCCGGCACTAAAGTTTTCATTATGTTATTATCCAGCTCTAGCATGAGAACACCTATCTGCTGGTGGATAATAATTTTTATTTTTAATGTATTTTTATTCGTTGTCAACACTAACTATATCTGACGTTTTTGATTCCCAGTGAGACACAGAACTGTTTGCGAGATCACTGTAAGTTCAAGGATGTTATTCAGAGCTTCTGGTGGAGGAAAGTTCGGTAGCTGACGTCTCTTTGTGTGCAATCAACAACAACATGTGTGGGGTTCGATTCCCAGTTAGCACTGAACACTTCGTCATATCGTTTCTAGTTCAAACATGGTCACATGTCGCTGCTGGTGTAACAAACCCATATTTAAAGTTCGTTTGCTCTAGAATATAACAGCGATAGGTGCCAAGTTGGAGTCCTGGAAAGGAAAACATTAATGTTTCGTCTTGTCATTTCAGTTAAAACATCTAGCTACTGCCGAGAAAATCCGATATTCACAGTTGATTGTGCTTCGATAACAATGCAATTATGTTCTGGATTCGAATCCCTGTTCAACACAAAGCTTTATCTCACAGCATTTCAGGTAAGTTACTTGTGAAGAAGCAATATTTAACATCTCTCCTGGTTCGCTAACAAGGACAATAGATGCTGGGTAGGAATTCGTGTCCATTAAAAACGTTTACGTTATGTAATTTAAAGTTGATATTTGCTAACTGATATCGTCTAAAATCGAGGTATATCACTCTCTGTATGCCTAGTCAGGAATGACTGTTAGTTTCCGTCTGTCACGAAGTCTTTACTTAGTCTGTATGACCTGGGTTTGAATCCATATGCAGAACGAGACGGTTCGTCGTGTCATTTGAAGTTCATACATATTCTCATCTAGCTGCTCGTGAATAACTTAAATTTTTAATGTCAGTTTGTGTTAAATAATAAGTACGGTATGTTACTTTGAAGAGGGAAGTATGAATACGACGAACGTATTTTGTGAATTGCCTATCTGACGTAATAATGTGAGTGGTAACATTACAGGTACGTCGTTTTTTGTAATAAATGTGAGCTTACAAGCATTAAGGAGAGTCTTATCGGTGATAAGGTGTTCCCTGATATCTGTAGTACCTTGGTTTACATTACAGTTTGAGTTATTGCGATACAGAGCAGTTTTTTCTAGTGGTGTCTTGTTCGAACCATTTTCAATAGTCAACGACTGTACCGAGGAGCGATTAGAGGTGCTGCTAGACAGCTGCGTTATGTGGGTTGCATTCGAATCAGGTGAAATGCAATTCAGGACGTTCGGATACTTTCGAGCACGACTGTACGTACTGAGTTCATCGCTTATCAAAGCGTTTGATTTGCAGGAATCACTACTAGGAATGACGCAGGACGTCAAAAAGCAGCAGCAACAAACAATAAAATGATGCCTTTGAAAAGGTAGCTTCACGCCTTGATGACAGTGACAGAAAGATAGAAAAACGACTTGCTGGTGGTGAAAAATTGGCGGAAGATCGGCACAAAGCTCTTCAGAATCAGAACGATGGAAGAAAACCTTAAACACCTAGCAGAAGAGACGGATGCGGAGTTTGACAAAATAGACGGAAGTCTTAAGGAGCCAGATGATCGATCCTCGAAGGTAGAGAAGCAGATTAATGACAACAAAAAAGGGTGCAAAGATCTCATAACGCTGGACGAGAAATTAGAATCTGAGATAAGTTATGTCTGAGCAGAGACGAAAGAAATCATTGACGAAAGCATCAATGGAGCTTTCGAGGTGGTAATGAGCACTACTTGTGCCTTATGAAAAAATGCTCTTGTTTTATAAGACAGGGAAGAAGAAGTTTCAGATGAAATAGTTGTACGTATAGAAAGGAGTCCGGACAGGACAGGTCCGATGATTTTGGGGAATCTCATTGTACTATCTCATCTCAATAATTTCTAAAATATTAGATGTCACGTCGAGGTTGCACTGTTGACGCAATGCTTCAGGCAGTTTTTGGAACAGCAGAGTAGCCTTAAACGATAGGCTTTGGCAACAGTCCATAAATTATCTGCCACAAAATCCAGCAATTTTGTCAACATAGTGGTGTCTCCTACTTAAAATGAAACACTTTACATCCCCAAAGAACATTTATAACCAGCTAAGAAGGCTCAAATTTTAGCAAATATAACATAACCTGAGTTGGCTCTAAACGTTTCATTGCGCCTTTACAGAATTATGCCAATTGACGAAAAATGTTTGTAAGTAGGCTGTTTAGGTTCTTATATTGGTAACGCCACCTCTGTATAAAAATCACTGGCTGTGCTGTGTGCAGTCTGTGTCTAGTTTGCATTGTTGTCTGCCATTGTAGTGTTGGGCAGTGGCAGCTGGATGTGAACAGCGCGTAGCGTTGCGCAGTTGGAGGTGAGCCGCCAGCAGTGGTGGATGTGGGGAGAGAGATGGCGGAGTTTTGTAATTTTTCATGAACTGCTATATTTATATATGATGATATCAAGGTAAATACATTGTTTGTTCTCTATTAATATCTTTCATTTGCTAACTACCCCTATCAGTAGTTAGTGCCTTCAGTAGTTTGAATCTTTTATTTAGCTGGCAGTAGTGGCGCTCGCTGTATTGCAGTAGCTTGAGCAGCGAAGATTTTTGTGAGGTAAGTGATTTGTGAAAGGTATAGTTTAATGTTAGTCAGGGCCATTCTTTGTAGGGAATTTTGAAAGTCAGATTGCGTTGTGCTAACAAAATATTGTGTGTCAGGTTAAGCACAGTCCTGTATAATTGTTCAAAGGGGACGTTTCATATGGCGACCCTGCCAGGATACCTCACTGGAATCTTCTGATTTTTTGTTGTAGTTTGTGTAATTAGTGTAGATTTTGTTTATTGCTAGTGCGTAATTGTAGAGAGAATCTCCTTTGTAGTTGTAGTCTTTCATTGTTGTACAGTAAAACAGTCGTGGCATGCATGTAGATTTGCACCAAGTATTTCGCAGCTGCAATTAACTAGATATTATTTTCAGTGCTATTTTAATGTGTTCTCTTATTTTTGATCTTCAAATTGTGTTTTTCTGTGTTGTCGTGTGAAATACTGTGACAATAATGGCGTGTGAAAAACGTAATACTAGGCTCCAAAGTAAACTGAGAAATGACAGTGAAAATGAAAGCAGTGTGTTAGCGCCACGGAGTAATGAATTAACTGATGTTCAAAGTAGTAATTTGGTAATTGTGCATAGGGAAATGGAGCGGGCGGCAAACAATGGCGTGGACAGTGAAACAATTAGTGAAGAGGGAAGCATTATCGATCGATCGGTCGGCAACAGCTCGCCTCAGGAATCCGAAATGACAGGACACAATTTTGCAAATACTGTAGATTCAGGTTTTGGATCCTCACTGTTTTCTCAAATAGGCCAAGACACATTTTCTGCTTGTCAAAATGTGAATGTTTCCGGTGCAAATTCACTGCCGAAAAGCACTGAGGAACATGTTTCAGACACCAATGCATTGTTATTACAATTAATACAACAAATGGGACAAACACAGCAAAAGCTTCAAAAGTTAGACTCAATGGAACAAAATCTTAAAAAGTTAGACGCAATGGAACAAAATCTTCAAAAGTTAGACTCATTGGAACAAACTCTTGAACAAACACGTGAGGATTTAACTACTGAGTTACATCACATTGAATCGAAATGTCAAAAAGTCTGTAATGACGCAAAAACACAAATTTGTGAGCATTTCCAACCTATTTTTTCGCGTCATGAAAATGCATTACAGAATCATGAAGCAGCCATAAAAGAACTGCAAACTATTGTTCATGAAAATCACAACACCTTGCAAGCTAAAATTGACTCAGTTGCATCTACCGATTCGGTTACGCAACTTGCAAGAACTCAGGAAAACTTAAAGGACACAGTAGATACCCTAAAAAATTGGTTCAGAAAGACACATGGAGGAAATAAGTACACTATCGGAGAAAGTAGCCGAACTTTCGGATCAGGTCACTAGCTTATCTACAAAGGTAGATGATGATCTGAATGACACAAGACCCGTAGCCTTCACTGACACAGAAGAGTATGAACAAATAAGAAAATTCAAACAAAATCAAAATCAAATCAATACATAGGACAAAAGAGAAATCCGGGAAGTACAAGATCAGTTGACGCAAGTAATACAAGAATTACGTATTTCAGAGGACACTCGCGCTCCAATACGGGAAGAGGGACATAGAAATACGGAACAACCACAAAATAATAACACAGGACACTTCGGAAATTATGAAAGAAATTGGCAAGGCGCATTGGATTTTGAGATGGAACCGCCGAAACGAAGTAACAATGACCGACATGCGACTCGCCGACATGACCATTTTGACTATAAGCTGTTCATTACTACACGTAAATTCAAAACATTTAAGAATTCTGGCAACGACATTCATCCACAAGCATGGCTCCATCAATTCTCTCATTGTTTTCCTCCCAACTGGTCATTAGAACACAGATTAGAATTTATGTGTGGCTACTTAGAGAATGAACCAGCTGTAAGAATGCGATCGGTAATTCACGATTGCCACAGTGAAGGAGAGTTTTACCATGCCTTCCTCTCAGCATATTGGTCTCAAGCCACACAAGACCGTGTAAAACATAGCATCATAATGATGAAACGTTTCGAACAATCTGAATTTTCCAGTCTTATGAAATATTTTGAAGACATGTTGCATAAGAATCAGTATCTTTCAAACCCATACAGCCCCTCAGAACTCATCCGCATTTGCTTACTCAAATTACCTGAACATTTACGACATATTATTTTGGCAGGACGTTGCAAAGACGACATTGAAGCATTTCAGGGACTCTTACAAGAATTAGAAATTGACACTGATAATCGCGGAACGCGAAAACAAGGACACAACAATTACAGGTCACATCCGTCACAATTTCGTGACGACAGAAACAATAACTGGACACGAAAAGGCTATTCTTACAACGCAAATCGTGACCAAAAGAGACACCACCCATATGACAACCACTGGCAGAGTAATAATAGTTACAGAGAAAGATCGCATTTCCGTAGTAATGACTATCACAGAGACAATCAGAGAAACAGACAATATGGGAACCAAAATAAATACTATCAAGGGAGACAGAATAACTTTAGACGCAACGGACCAGCGCGCAGTTACGATTCAGGGAGAAATTCTCCACCATGTGACCGACAAGAAAGAAACTATGGAATCTACCGACATGACGACAGACGATATGATCGTAACGACAGACCTGAGTTGCATCAGAACTGGCGGGATTCAAACAGAGCAGGGCCCTCTCGTCACGGTAAATTCGTAGAAGTTAGGTCTCCAAATCCCAATAACGACGCGCGCCAACAAAGAGACAGACAATGACTCGCACCGCAGGCAGCCGCGTGCGCCGGCTAGCTCAGAGAAAAATAACATAGACGCTAACCTTGAGAAAAACTCCAGTATTCTTTACCGACGTATACCGCCTGACAATTGCATTCAAGTTCAAACTCTGAGTACTATGAAGAGTAAAGGTTTACACCACATTTCACATGTAAAACCGTTTATTGAAAGATAATCTGCTTTTTAACTTTGTCTTTGCCATAAAACTTTTCACTTCACATTTCTAGTATGTTTTGTCAGACTTAGAATCTGTTAACATACAACAATGTTTGAAGTTAAATATCCAGTCTAGAACCTAGGGAACATTTTTAAACAGAAATTACGATTGCATTGTTATAGTGAACATACGACACAGTGTTGTATTTGTACATTCTTGCTTGTTAGTTGCTTGATTACGTAACAACTATCAGGGTCACATACTTAGAACATATACCGGCACTGCTAATGAGATTTTCATGTAACATTTTGGTTTACTTGAAAAGACATTCTTTATTTCAAGTACTTTTTGTGGGATTAAATATGAGTTAGCACTTGGTTTCTTTGACAGCTACACAATTATATCACGACGCTACTAATGTGTGACACAATTTACATTGTTGCTTTTGTGCTGTATCTGCTTTATATCTGCACAGTTTTTTTTAATTCTTCTGCAAAGTAAAATATGTTTTAGTAGTAACTTTTGTGGTATAGCTACATGAGACTGCCTTTTCCGTAGCACAACAATACGTTACAGCACAGTACTTTCTTCATCATGGCAATAAGCGTAATAACTAAGATATCTATACGCAAAGCATTTCACTTTTGTTTATCATGAGGTAAGTACATTGACTTCTGCAGAACTTAGCTTTCGGAGGACGATAACTACGACACTTCCACAGAGATTATGTTGCAACAAGACGCACATTTAGCGCTACAGGACACGTATTTGAGTCACTAATTTTGTACTTAAAACATTTATTTTTAAAGATTTTTGAATTACAAAGAAAGTTTTCCGTGATATATTTCATTCCATTGGTGTAATCTGTAACACCTGAGGGTATAATTACATTAATTCTCAGGGGGGTACATGCTTACTTTGTGTACCATGTGTGTGGCAACCACAAGGAACCCTAGCTAATATGGTATTTGCTTATACAACTTTACACATCAGTACCATATTTCTCTAACACACAAATTACACAGCTATCTGATCATTTAACTGAGAGATAAACATGTTTTTTACTACGTCAGTGACACATGTTTACGTAATTACACCGTTGGATAACTTCACACTTACGAAATTGTATTTTGTCTGTACTGTGTGAACTCTTCATATTTTTTCGGAACCATTGTGATACTATGAGAGCTTTGAATGATGTATTTGGTATGGATTCATGATTTTTAAAGTACGTTTGAGGCAGATGACACTTTTGACATGAGCAGAGAATTTTTTTATTTATTGGAGGAAGCTACGACGATTTTGAGATTTGACTGAGGTGTTATGATGTTATTTTTACGACGACGATGTGTATTATGCTGCTGAGGTATGTTTATGATTAATAGGCTGAGGCTATATGAGTTATTTGATTATGCTTCACATTTATAATGACGAAATATTGGCGAGTGTCGATGGATACGTATATGTGTAATAAGGTAAGGAGTAATGAATAGTGTTTAGGGACTCTGATTTGTGGAAAAGGTTGTTGGAAACCAAGAATCGTACTTTAAGAGTTATGAGATGTGTGTAAATGCGTGAATGTATCACAATGCCGGCGAAAATTTTTTTGGACACTTATATTTATAGGATTTTGTTTCTACAGATTTGCAACGCTAATTCTTGACCTGTGAAATATTTTTATATGCGACTGCCACAGTAGCAGAAACTGCTGTCGTAAATATTTCCGTACGAAAGTTAAGTGACCACCTGCACGTAATGCGTTGTGGCGCCCAGCTGGGCCAGCCGCCCGGAGAAAAAGCCATTAGGTGGAGAAAAAAAAAAAAAAAAAGAGGCCATTAACCTCGCTTCTGACATTCCTTTGTAGAAAACATCGCAAATACGACACGCTAATAATAACTTGGAAACATTCTTACATCTGCACACCTGATTATGACAAGCGTCTTTCTACGAGAGTTGAGAGAGTTTCTACTAACTTATGAAATGTCACATGACTACTGAATGATATTTTTATACTTTGCTTTTCGTAGTTGCTTATTTCACTTGATATCTGGTTTCCAGCTGTGTTGCAGCATTGCTTTTATAAAATGAAATGCATTTGCTAATGTGAACACTTTCTGTCAACAGATCTATTAAATAATTATTTTATGATCCACATTCTTTAAAAAAGGAGCACTTGGAAAGGAAAGAACAATAAGAAGGAACTAGTAACAGTAATACATAATTTTCTTTTCAAGTACATGGTAATATTTCTTTTTACAATCAGTTGTTGTGGTGCACCACTTTAATTACTTAGACATTAAGATGTGATTATACATTTCCCTTATCTGCATTGTTGTCTTTAGTGTAATGTTTTTTTTTTTTTGCTTGAGCTATGTCATGTTTAGATATAAGCTGCTGTTTGCCAGGCATAGTGCTACTGAACTTTAATTTGTGTTACTCTGCTAAGCCAGATTTATTTTTTTGTTGCTGCACATTGGCTCATATTAGTTGTAATTTTGCATTTTTTCTGTTAATTTAGATTTACTGTAGCTTGCTTTGCAATTTTCCATTTTTTTGGTCATTGTTGTTTGTGTTACTTATTTTGTGCTGCTGCATTGCCTCGTCCCTTAGTTTAATATCTGAGCTCAGTAGATTTAAGTTAGCTTAAGAGGGGGTAGACTATATAAGAAACTGACTATGGACAATATGAAAAAGATTTGGGCCAAAATGAGTATTGTACACTGAGAAATAATTATATTGAAAGAAATATGAATAGAATACAGAAAGCATGCTTGGATAGGATTTTTTTGGTGGAAACAAAGGATGAAATAAGAGGAAAGATATATGAAGTTTTGGGTTGGACTGCAGTACCAAATGTTACACTGAAAACGAACCCTGTCCTTTCCTATTGGTGTTATCCCACTATGTGTTTGTGTACCCTTGAGTATTTGTTTTCTTCCTGTCTCTGTGTAGTTTCATAGAATTTTTTCTTCTTTTAATATTAAGCTACATTCACTATGATGAGGAATACTGTTATCCTCGAATATAATTGGCATTAATAATATGTTATTCCCCCATGAACCATGGACCTTGCCATTGGTGGGGAGGCTTGCGAGCCTCAGCGATACAGATGGCCGTACCGTAGGTGCAACCACAACGGAGGGGTATCTGTTGAGAGGCCAGACAAACATGTGGTTCCTGAAGAGGGGCAGCAGCCTTTTCAGTAGTTGCAGGGGCAACAGTCTGGATGATTGACTGATCTGGCCTTGTAACATTAACCAAAACGGCCTTGCTGTGCTGGTACTGCGAACGGCTGAAAGCAAGGGGAAACTACAGCCGTAATTTTTCCCGAGGACATGCAGCTTTACTGTATGATTAAATGATGATGGCGTCCTCTTGGGTAAAATATTCCGGAGGTAAAATAGTCCCCCATTCGGATCTACTCAAGAGGACGTCGTTATCAGGAGGAAGAAAACTGGCATTCTACGGATCGGAGCGTGGAATGTCAGATCCCTTAATCGGGCAGGTCGGTTAGAAAATTTAAAAAGGGAAATAGATAGGTTAAAGTTAGATATAGTGGGAATTAGTGAAGTTCGGTGGCAGGAGGAACAAGACTTTTGGTCAGGTGATTACAGGGTTATAAATACAAAATCAAATAGGGGTAATGCAGGAGTAGGTTTAATAATGAATAAAAAAATAGGAGTGCGGGTTAGCTACTACAAACAGCATAGTGAACGCATTATTGTGGCCAAGATAGACACAAAGCCCATGCCTACTACAGTAGTACAAGTTTATATGCCAACTAGCTCTGCAGATGATGAAGAAATTGATGAAATGTATGACGAGATAAAAGAAATTATTCAGGTAGTGAAGGGAGACGAAAATTTAATAGTCATGGGTGACTGGAATTCGTCAGTAGGAAAAGGGAGAGAAGGAAACATAGTAGGTGAATATGGATTGGGGGGAAGAAATGAAAGAGGAAGCCGCCTTGTAGAATTTTGCACAGAGCATAACTTAATCATAGCTAACACTTGGTTCAAGAATCATAAAAGAAGGTTGTATACCTGGAAGAATCCTGGAGATACTAATAGGTATCAGATAGATTATATAATGGTAAGACAGAGATTTAGGAACCAGGTTGTAAATTGTAAGACATTTCCAGGGGCAGATGTGGATTCTGACCACAATCTATTGGTTATGAACTGCAGATTGAAACTGAAGAAACTGCAAAAAGGTGGGAATTTAAGGAGATGGGACCTGGATAAACTGAAAGAACCAGAGGTTGTAGAGAGTTTCAGGGAGAGCATAAGAGAACAATTGACAGGAATGGGGGAAAGAAATACAGTAGAAGAAGAATGGGTAGCTCTGAGGGATGAAGTAGTGAAGGCAGCAGAGGATCAAGTAGGTAAAAAGACGAGGGCTAATAGAAATCCTTGGGTAACAGAAGAAATATTGAATTTAATTGATGAAAGGAGAAAATATAAAAATGCAGTAAATGAAGCAGGCAAAAGGGAATACAAACGTCTCAAAAATGAGATCGACAGAAAGTGCAAAATGGCTAAGCAGGGATGGCTAGAGGACAAATGTAAGGATGTAGAGGCTTGTCTCACTAGGGGTAAGATAGATACTGCCTACAGGAAAATTAAAGAGACCTTTGGAGAGAAGAGAACCACTTGTATGAATATCAAGAGCTCAGATGGCAACCCAGTTCTAAGCAAAGAAGGGAAGGCAGAAAGGTGGAAGGAGTATATAGAAGGTTTATATAAGGGCGATGTACTTGAGGACAATATTATGGAAATGGAAGAGGATGTAGATGAAGATGAAATGGGAGATAAGATACGGCGTGAAGAGTTTGACAGAGCACTGAAAGACCTGAGTCGAAACAAGGCCCCGGGAGTAGACAACATTCCATTAGAACTACTGATGGCCTTGGGAGAGCCAGTCATGACAAAACTCTACCATCTGGTGAGCAAGATGTATGAGACAGGCGAAATACCCACAGACTTCAAGAAGAATATAATAATTCCAATACCAAAGAAAGCAGGTGTTGACAGATGTGAAAATTACCGAACTATCAGTTTAATAAGTCACAGCTGCAAAATACTAACGCGAATTCTTTATAGACGAATGGAAAAACTGGTAGAAGCGGACCTCGGGGAAGATCAGTTTGGATTCCGTAGAAATGTTGGAACACGTGAGGCAATACTAACCTTACGACTTATCTTAGAAGAAAGACTAAGAAAAGGCAAACCTACGTTTCTAGCATTTGTAGACTTAGAGAAAGCTTTTGACAACGTTAACTGGAATACTCTCTTTCAAATTCTGAAGGTGGCAGGGGTAAAATACAGGGAGCGAAAGGATATTTACAATTTGTACAGAAACCAGATGGCAGTTATAAGAGTCGAGGGGCATGAAAGGGAAGCAGTGGTTGGGAAGGGAGTGAGACAGGGTTGTAGCCTCTCCCCAATGTTATTCAATCTGTATATTGAGCAAGCAGTAAAGGAAACAAAAGAAAAATTCGGAGTAAGTATTAAAATTCAGGGAGAAGAAATAAAAACTTTGAGGTTCGCCGATGACATTGTAATTCTGTCAGAGACAGCAAAGGACTTGGAAGAGCAGTTGAACGGAATGGACAGTGTCTTGAAAGGAGGATATAAGATGAACATCAACAAAAGCAAAACGAGGATAATGGAATGTAGTCAAATTAAGTCGGGTGATGCTGAGGGGATTAGATTAGGAAATGAGACACTTAAAGTAGTAAAGGAGTTTTGCTATTTGGGGAGTAAAATAACTGATGATGGTCGAAGTAGAGAGGATATAAAATGTAGACTGGCAATGGCACGGAAATCGTTTCTGAAGAAGAGAAATTTGTTAACATCGAGTATAGATTTAAGTGTCAGGAAGTCGTTTCTGAAAGTATTTGTATGGAGTGTAGCCATGTATGGAAGTGAAACATGGACGATAACCAGTTTGGACAAGAAGAGAATAGAAGCTTTCGAAATGTGGTGCTACAGAAGAATGCTGAAGATAAGGTGGGTAGATCACGTAACTAATGAGGAGGTATTGAATAGGATTGGGGAGAAGAGAAGTTTGTGGCACAACTTGACTAGAAGAAGGGATCGGTTGGTAGGACATGTTTTGAGGCATCAAGGGATCACAAATTTAGCATTGGAGGGCAGCGTGGAGGGTAAAAATCGTAGAGGGAGACCAAGAGATGAATACACTAAGCAGATTCAGAAGGATGTAGGTTGCAGTAGGTACTGGGAGATGAAGAAGCTTGCACAGGATAGAGTAGCATGGAGAGCTGCATCAAACCAGTCTCAGGACTGAAGACCACAACAACAACAACAATATGTTATTTACTTTGTAAAGATGTTAGACATTATTAATTCTGTTCTGTTCAATGCTCATGTGTGAAGTTGATGTTTCAAAAGTTATTGTGATCTTTTATGTATGTACTCATGTCATAATTCCACTGATGTATATGTTAGTTCGATTCTTTTGTAAAGCCTGTACTACAGATGTTATCTGTATTGTTATGTTCTTTAATGATGTATTTTGTACCTTTGTAATTGTATTATTATGTTATAAAATTGTAATTGTCACCAGTTCATGATATTATTAACTTGTTAGTTACATTTCACTGCACACGTTTCTGTTGGTCATAGTATATGGACAATATGTGAGAAGTAGGGACTGTTAGTGTTTGCACGTGTGTTGATAATTCAGCAAGGGACTGGATAACAGCATTGCTGGTTCTAAGGACAATTCCAAAAACTTTGTGAGTGCACAAGTGGTGGTTTATGGACTTGCTATATTCTCCGCAAGACTCTTCGATGGTGAATGTGCACCTGCACAATCGCAACAGATGGCTGCTGGTCATCTCTACAAGGACTACAGTGGGTCTGCACCTCTGGTGGCCCACCAATACCATTATCTCTACAAGGACTACAGTGGGTCTGCATCTATGATGACCTACCAACGCCATTATTTCTACAAGGACTGCAGTGGGTCTGCACCTCTGGTGGCCCACCAATATCGTAATCTCTACCAGGACTACGGTGGGTCTGCTCTGTGATGACCTACCTACCAATATTCTTCAAAACTTCGAATGACTCTGCTGTGGGTTTGCTCCATTGTGGCCCATTACCTGTCAGCATGTCAAGAGTCAGCACTGTCTTTCCGTTGGAAGGACAACACTACTTCTTCAAGACTGCATGGAAATCCACTACTTCTGTGTGCAATTTCTTTTACTAATGAGACTTTGTGAAAAAAAACCTGTAACTACTATTATGATGAATGATCAGGACTATCTTTATGGACTGTGAGAAAATTTTAGCTTTTGACCAACATAATATCAATAAGTGTGTGCATTTGATTTCTTTGTTATTGTAATTATGAAAAATTTTATCAAATCATTATTGGCCACTGCCCAAAAAAATTTTGTAAAATTTTTTGTGGGGAGCATGGGGGCTATGTAAGTAGGCTGTTTAGGTTCTTATATTGGTAACGCCACCTCTGTATAAAAATCACTGGCTGTGCTGTGTGCAGTCTGTGTCTAGTTTGCATTGTTGTCTGCCATTGTAGTGTTGGGCAGCGGCAGCTGGATGTGAACAGCGCGTAGCGTTGCGCAGTTGGAGGTGAGCCGCCAGCAGTGGTGGATGTGGGGAGAGAGATGGCGGAGTTTTGTAATTTTTCATGAACTGCTATATTTATATATGATGATATCAAGGTAAATACATTGTTTGTTCTCTATTAATATCTTTCATTTGCTAACTACCCCTATCAGTAGTTAGTGCCTTCAGTAGTTTGAATCTTTTATTTAGCTGGCAGTAGTGGCGCTCGCTGTATTGCAGTAGCTTGAACAGCGAAGATTTTTGTGAGGTAAGTGATTTGTGAAAGGTATAGTTTAATGTTAGTCAGGGCCATTCTTTTGTAGGGAATTTTGAAAGTCAGATTGCGTTGCGCTAACAAAATATTGTGTGTCAGGTTAAGCACAGTCCTGTATAATTGTTCAAAGGGGACGTTTCATGTTTTGCGGAGTTTATACAGGAGTCAGCCAAGGATGCTGTTGACGTTACTGAATCCGTAGGTAAACTCTGCTCTCCACTGCAGAATGAGCCTAGTATTATGGAGCTCGGAATTGTTCTGTCAGCAAAGCCCTGTCACGTGCAGTAGATACGAGTTACGAAAGGTTACAAAAACTAAAACACCACGTGAACTTGGAACACGAATTTCAAGATGTATTCTTGATGAAGATCCGAGTCATAGCTCATTCGAATGATACCCATAATTTAAACAATGATATTAAGTCTTGATCTATATTATTTGCGTCAACCTGAAGCTCTGCTGAATTTCGCCGTGATGGCGTATAAACCGTGAAACATTTACTTAGACAGCTCTGTGATATTACTCAACGTGTCAGTCAAGGAACCCTTCTGCGAACTGCAATTCGGTCTCTAACCGAATAATAATGACGCATGTACAGGTCGTAACATATTTGAGACTTCATCAAAATAATACGGTATTGTAACCTGCACCGTTAATTCTCATTTAGCTTTCTCTGCTAGGGGGCAAAGTGCAAGTGGTCTTCATGGATGAGGCACGGACGTCTGACACTTTGTCTACAGTCAAATTCAGCGTCAGTTCTCCGATGTCGGTAAGGAGTAACGGAGATGTAAAATACATAAATACATATACGGCATCATCCTACAGCTCGTTATATGTCGTCGAAGATTCAAAAACTTTCTAATATTATCAGTAGTATTTCCTGTTTAATTTTAAACTTTAACATTTGAAAATATTTTGTCCACAATGTAGCTTCAGGGCAGCCACCTTCACTGTGCTTGTAAAAATCTGAATATTTCGAAATTTTTTTCCGGTTGTGTTCAAAAGTATTTATCCAAGAAAGTACCTAAACGGTCTATCTTGCACTATTTCCACATATAGCATACGTCTATAAAACACAAACCCGTTTATACAATGAACTTACAGGTAAGGCAACAGTTGTGACTTTCCAATTACTGCCTTTGTTGCAAATGATTCGCAATCACTCGAGATTATGTACGAAAACTACTTGGTAGGAAGGCTGCAATATTTACCAACCAGAATTATAATCCCAATGATCTCTAAAATATTTATAAACTATATTCCCTGTAATATACTATTAAATAATACCAAAAGTATAATCTAAACACGAGAGGTAAATTCACACGGCACGATCATGGAGAAACAACTCACCAAACATAATTTTAGGAAGAAGGTATTTCGACGAGATCTTCTTTGCGACATAACACTTGGATTGCATATTTTCGTGATACCAGAGGAGAAATTCATAAAACTAAATATTTATGTGCTACGAAGGTAGGAACATTAATAGTAGCAACTATTTATTTACAACTTACACAAAACAGAAACATGTTTCACAGATTTGCTGTGGTTTAAAGTAGTCACCAGCATTGTGTGAATCCGTTGTGTGCGTTGTGGAAGTAGTAAAAACCCCTTAGGAGAGAGTGTCGCCACTTCCTTCTCTAAGCTGTTAATTTTTGGGAGACAGCATGCCACCTTCTTAGAGAAATAAACGTCAAAAATATTTGCAGAACACGCACATCATTTTGCACACTGTTGTTGGGCACATGTGGTGAAACCTGTGACTGAATCGTTCGATCGATGGGCTGGAAGTGCTACACTACCCTTCACACCCCGTGGACATACACCATTTCGGCTTCAACGTGATTCCTGAAACGAAGACGCTTCATACCACTGGATTAGGAACTGTTACAGAGAATCGCCGATCGATAGACCATTCCATTCGAACTGTCAACGCAACTGGCGGTGCTGAGGGTAAACTATGACTTTCACACTGTTTGGAAAGAGTTGTACATAATGGTGGTGACTACTTTGAAGGACAGCACAACTTAGAAACATGTATTTATTTCGTCTGAAGTGCAAATAAATAGTTGCCACAATTAATTATCCAGTCCTCGTACAAAACATGGAGGATTATGTTGATGAGTCAATAGAGATTTAAGACGGCCAAAGATAATGGTAAAATAAGGCAGAGGTTAAAGATCTATATCTATGCACTATTCGTGCAGATGGTGGTTGTCTTATAAATGTCCCCATCTGTTGACTCAGGGATCGAGACGTGGCTGCTCGATCCGTTACAGCCATGCGGATAAGATGCCTGTCATCTCGACTGCTAGTGATACGAGACCGTTGGGATCCAGCACGGCGTTCCGTATTACCCTCCTGAACCCACCGATTCCATATTCTGCTACCAGTCATTGGATCTCGACCAACGTGAGCAGAAATGCCGCGATACGATAAACCGCAATCGCGATAGGCTACAATCCCATCTTTAACAAAGTCGAAAACGTGATGGTACGCATTTCTCCTCCATACACGAGGCATCACAACAACGTTTCACCAGGAAACGCCGGTTAACTGCTGTTTGTGTATGAGAAATCGGTTGGAAACTTTCCTCACGTCAGCACTTTGTATGTGTCGCCACCGGCGCCAGTCTTGTGTGAATGCTCTGAAAAGCTCATCATTTGCGTATCACAGCACCTTCTTCCTGTCGGTTACGTTTCGCGTCTGTAGCACGTCATCTTCGTGGTGTAGCAGTTTTAATGTCCAGTAGTATACTACTAAATAATAACAAAAGTATTTCTCGATACAGAAAATGTTCTACTGCTGCCCTGGCCAACACATTCTCCAGATCTCTCACCAATTGAAAAAGTCTGGTCAATGGTGGCCGAGCAACTGGCTCGTCACAATACGCCAGTCACTACTCTTAAATAACTATGGTATCGTGTTGAAGCTGCATGGGCTGTACCTGCACACGCCATCAAAGCTCTGTTTGACTCAATGCCCAGGCGTATCAAGGCCTTTATTACGGCCAGAGGTGGTTATTCTGGGTGCTGATTTCTCAGCATCAATACACCCAAATTGCGTGAAAATGTAATCACATGTCAGTTATAGTAAAATATATTTGTCCAGTGAATAACCGTTTATCATCTGCATTTCTTCTTGGTGTAGCAATTTTAATGCCCACTAGTGTATAAGGTGTAAACGGGAAAAGTTGTTTACAAAAATGCCAAAAATTTTGGATTGAATTATGGTAAATGTTTGTATGATACTCTAATGAACGCTCAGACGGATATGGGCTACATATTTATGATATGTAATGTATACAAATATATATGTATTACATGTAGGGCAAATGTTATTAGCAATTATTTCGAAAAGGGTTTTGACCGATTTACTTGACATTTTTAACGACACTCTAATATTTATTCAGGCAGATATAGGCTACATGTTTTTCAACACAAAAACTTACAGACAACCACATAGGGGAATTAAAGTTGTTATTAAATTCCTCAAAAATTTCTTGACTGGTTCACTGCAGATTTTTACACGATACTCTAATAAACATTTGGAGGAACTTAGGATTCATACTCGTATAATGTAAAATTATATATGCAGTAAGTAAAGGGGGCCGGCTGGTGTGGCCGTGCGGTTCTAAGCGCGTCAGTTTGAAACGCGTGACCGCTACGGTCGCAGGTTCGAATCCTGCCTCGGGTATGTATGTGTGTGATGTCCTTAGGTTGGTTAGGTTTAAATAGTTCTAAGTTCCAGGGGACTGATGATCTCAGAAGTTAAGTCCCATAGTGCTCAGGGCCATGTGAACCATTTTCAACACCTCTGGTCACTAGGATATGAAGTTGGTTTTATGTAACTGCCATACTGATTTTGGAACCGTAGTGTGATAGTTTTTAATAGGGATGTTGCTTAAATGATATGTACATGATTACTATTAATAACCGACAGTCTCAAGGAAAGTACTTTTAAGATCGGTTCGAAATGGTTCAAATGGCTCTGAGCACTATGGGACTTAACATCTATGGTCATCAGTCCCCTAGAACTTAGAACTACTTAAACCTAACTAACCTAAGGACATCACACAACACCCAGTCATCACGGGGCAGAGAAAATCCCTGACCCGCCGGGAATCGAACCCGGGAACCCGGACCTGGGAAGCGAGAACGCTACCGCACGATAAGATCGGTCTTACCAACTAACTAATAACCACTGACCCACTACCATCACATTTTGCTAGCAGAGTATGATTACGAGTGTGGTAAGTGGTGTGACTAACTGGAAATTAAGAAGGACGGGCGTCTTGAGTTCCAAAATTCACAACATTTTGTTTGATGTTAAGAAGTGGTTTTCCCGCGTTCCTGTCGATTCTTTTTTGAGACGCCATTTGGTGTTTCAGAATATTTCCGGAGGACGTGCCCGGACTCGCCGGCTTGCACAAGGAAGAATTTATTTATGGACTATGAAGGTTTTTTACTAAATTGTTTAAAACTTTAGAGGGAGTGTTGTGGGAAGTGGTAGTATTGCCATTAGTGTGCAGTGAGGAGACTGAGTCTTTCATTTGTAGCATCGAGGTGAAATATTTGCCTTGAATGACGAACAGTGTTACCAAATTTTGTGTGCGGTGGTCATGATGCATTACAATAGTCTTTGAAGCAGGCGCTGTGGAAAAATTTTACCTTTCCGGAATTTAGGTAGCGTAAGTTGATAGAAGAATTACTTTGGTTTGCGGCAGCATAGTGAGTTATTGAGAAAGTACATAAAGAGAGTGAAGGACGCCAGAAGTACACTGATGAGCCAGGACATTATGATCACCTACCTAACAGGCGGTATGTTCACCTTTGGTGCGGATAACAGCGGCAACGCGTCTTGTTATGGAAGCAATGAGGACTTGGTAGGTCAGTGGAGGGAGCTGGCAGAAAATCTGCACGCACAAGTCCCGTCATTCCCATAAATTTAGGGAAGGGGATCAATGAGCTCTGACGACACACTCAATCACAAATCGGATGTGTTCGAACGGATTCATATCTGGTGAGTTGCGGGGCTAGCACATCTACTGGAGCTCGCCACGGTGTTCGTCAAACCACTCCATCACTTCATGCCACCTGACATGGCGCATTATCTTGCTGAAAAATGCCACTTTCGTCGGGTCTATGTGGTCGGCAACCAGTATACGGCACTGCGTAGCCGTCATGGTGCCTTCACGAGCTTCGTGGGACCCATTGATGCTCTCATGAATATACCCCAGAGCGTAATGAAGAGATCGCCAGCTTGTATCGGTCCCGCAGTATAGGTGTCATGGAGCTGTTGCCCTGGAAAACGCCGGATTGATGAAGTTATCGGGATTCATCAGACCATTCAAAACCCTGTCACTGCACCGACGTCCAGTACCGACGCTCACGTGCCCATTTCAGTTGTAGTCGATGGCGTGGTGTTGACATTGGCACATGCATGGGTCGTCGACTGTGGAGACCCATCGTTGGGGTGTTGGATGCACTGTATGTTAAGATACACTTGTAGTCTGCCCATCGTTGAAGTCTGATGACAGTTCCGCCACAGTTCGCCGCTTGTTCTGTTTTGCAGTTTGCCCTGCCTAAGACGTCTGACGTCTGTAATGAGGGATCGCAGTTTAACTCCACGATGTCTGAATGTGGATTCACCTCCGTTTCACAATGTCTTGAAGAGACTCACCTAAGCACTCTTTGAACACTCGATGTGTCTTACAGTTTCAGAAATGCTCGTGCCGAACCTCTTAGCCATCACAATTAGCCCTCGATCAACCTCAGATCGCGATCCTTTCCGATTCTACACACGGACAGCACGCCGACCGATACTACTTGCACTGTGCGTGTATCTAATAGCTATTCCTCACCAAGTGCCGCTGCTATCGCCTGAAGAGGTTTATATCGATTGTAAGTCGGCGGTCATAATATTCTGCCTGATCAGTGTATGTGTTTAGATTTTCAGAAACTGAGACTATTTACAGTACTTTGGAACGAATGTGTCCCATTGGTACTCTAGAGTTGATTTTGATGAGCAGCTGAAGAGTTTCCAAAAGTTGGGAAGATTAGTTTCGGAGGTTGGGGCCATGCACCTTACTGACGATATTCATGTAAAGATTGGGGTAAGAAGGCAGCAGCCGTGTGACAGTCGAGTGCCCGTTAATAGATCATACTTACTTAGCTGGTGTTACGAACTAAAGGTGCTGGGTAAAGGGTCACCTAGCGAGGAGCTGTACACAGCCAAGGAACTGGTCTGATACATGGCAAGAAGCGAATGACGCCTTGCCTCGTGTCACGTTTTGTAAAAGCCTAGCTGAAGAGTTTTAATGGTGCTCTTTAGAATTACAGGGGATCTCTGAGTCTGCTTAATAAAGGCTGGTATCTGTCACCCCACGAAACATGCCCGCTTCCTAAGATCACAGTCAACATAGAATAATGTGGAGTAGCAAATTCTGGGGAAATGCAGTTGTTGAAGAATGTTACCATTAAGGTGCGGATTCAAAATGTTACTTAGATGATTCACGTCAAAGTGGCTCAGAATTTGTTGGTTCCCGCTGTTCTGTTTAGCAGATTTTATACGTGTGGGTCTACTTAGAGGAGAGGAAAGTTTCGCTTGGATCTGATGTCGCCACGCCTATGACTTTTGTAATCTCCAGTCGGAAAGAGGCAACGAGAAGCCAACGAGAGTGGTCACAACGGATTTGGTTAAGGAAGACACTTATGATTTTAGTCATTTATCTCCTGAGCGGCGTAATGGACTTACCCACATTCCGTATTTTATGGACTATAAGACGCTACGGACTATAAGACACTCCTTAATTTTTAAGCAATTTTTAAAGTAATATTTCTATTATTAGATTGCAAAGACAGAAAACAAAAAATACTTAGTTTATATAACCGATTTGACCTTAAGAATCCTTGAATTTTCCTCTTCTCCATCATCTTCGAAGATTCAACAGTAATGTCTTCTTTCGCTCTAGACCACGAGTGTATTATCCACCGACACACTTGTTTGATTGGAGATCGTTTTAAAGCTCCCTTCAGCGTGAATTCTTTTTGGGTTTGATGCGTCATCCATTTGTTTCATTCCTCTCTCATACACATTTTAAATGGTTCATTTATCGAGACGTCACGAGGCTGCACTTGTGAAGTAAGTCTTCCTGGAATAGCAGCAAGCTCTGTATTTCTTTGTCTCAACTTCTCTTCTACAGTACATTTCAAATGACTACTACACTGACCTATCACATGAAGAGGACTCAGACAATGGAAAAATCCATGAAGGAATGTAACGATATTATGATGAAGATAGTTGATGGAATGAGATTTTCTCTCTGCAGCGGAGTGTGCACTGATACGAAACTTCCTGGCAGATTAAAACTGTGTACCGGACTGAGACTGGAACTCGGGATATTTGCCTTTCGCGGGCAAGTGCTCTACCAACTCACGCCCCGTCCTCCCGAGTTCGAGTCTCGGTCCGGCACACGGTTTTAATATGCCAGGAAGTTTCAAGATAGTTGATATTCACCATATAGCCGAGACGCCGAGTCTCAGACAGGCACGACAAAAAGACTGTCACAAAACAAGCTTTTGGCTGAGACGGTTTTTGTCAAATATAGACGACAGACAGACACACACACACACACACACACACACACACACACACACACACACACACACACACACACACGAGCGAGAGCGCATCTCTGTGAGTTACGTATGCGTAAGGGTATGGGTGTCTGTCGTCAATTTTTGACCAACGCCAAAAACTTGTTATGTGACATTTTTTGTTGTTGTTCCTATCTGCGACTCAGCGTCTCCGCTATACAAGAAGAGAACTTTACCAACCCCGTCCGTCCAACTCCTGTCATGTACGAGAACGACAACGCCTGGGGGTATTTAAGATGGTTTTGGCACTATTTTGGGCTTGAAAATGATTGTTGGATTAAGTTTAGTACAACATCAAAGGACAACAGAGTAGTGCATTTTTAATGTCCACTTTTTCTTATAGTTACTGTTTTACCACCTTTCATGGCAACAGTTCTGTTACTTGGCACCTTAAATGTCCGAGGAGATTCGTGCGTATTCGCTATTTGGCTTAGTTTTACACTGGTTTTCTTTCGACGTTGAATAATAAAGCGATGGAAAGAAAATATTTTCTCTTCATACTACTATTGCATTTTCTGAGATGTTTTGGTTTTGATTTGCATGCTAAATCCATGACGCTTAATGAACCTGTAGCAACAACCAACTTCCTGTTATGTTTAAAGTCTGTTAAATTCCATTTTAGCGTTACCTTACGAGCGTATTTTTTGAACCATTTTTGTATTGATTCCAATATCCTTGTAACGGTGTTCTTCAATCCATATGAGTGCGTCACTTCCACTTTGGCTATTTTTGCATTTAGTCCTCTATTTCCACATTTAGTCTTCCTCATTTTTTTTCAGTTCTTCTTTACCAGCCCGACAGCCGTGAATCGCTTTTCCTGTTGGTGGAGGGTCGACATGCCGCTCATCTGCTCTGTTTCCATGTGCTTCTGCGTATGCTATTACTTTCAATTTGTAACCCACATCATATGAACGCCTTTTTTCCATTATAAAACTAGCTACTACCAAAAATAATGTATTGTTACCGATAACAAAAATCACTCTCAATTCGGTTCACTGGAACAGTCGACTGCAATGACGTATCACAGGCTATCCAGTGTTCTGGGTTTGTGATGGCGGTGCTGCCAGTTGAATCCAATGTTGCCATATAGAAATAGGTTTCCCGCGCCAAGGAATATTTGGCCTTTTTTAAGATTGGCGGTAATTTTAAATGAAACATTGGATATTTTTATTTTAATTTCGAATATAAGACGCACCTGAAGTTTGGAGGCCACTTTTCAATGAAGAAAGTGCGTCTAATAGTCCGTAAAATATGTTACGTGGTCAGTTTAACGATGTGTTGTTCGATCGTCCGGTGGAAGTGAATAGTGAAGAACACAAAACAGCGCTTAGAGATGATATCACTGTAGGACATCTGCCACATCGGCTCTCTCCCCTCGCAATAAGCAGCTCAGAATCGTCATAGATAAGACGATGAAAGGGGGAATTATTAGGACAGTGAGCCCATCATATTTCTCAACATATTGGTTGTATCCAATCTGCCGGATTTGGTACACCCCACTGTGGGGTACCGAGCCTTAACCGTTTCGCAGCTACTAGGGCCGAGCGTCCTGCCTTTCTGGCTGGCAAAACGGGTCAAACCTATTGTGAGCCTGGCTGGCGGGCGGCTGACAGCGAACAACATCTGTAGGCTACGCCCATCTGTATGTTAACTGTACGTTCCAGTTTGGGCGTTTTCGCTAGAAACTGTTTGCTTTAAAACTACATATCTTGAAAAGTATTTGTCTAGTGTTAATGAGATTTTAATAGGTTGTAGGTACACGTATTGGTTGTGTAAATATGAAGTTACAAAATACACCAATTACAAAAAATTTCTCATCTTTTTCTCAAACAGCTTTTTATCAGCTAAGAATAAATTTATAACTCAAAGCTAGAATTAGTTATGAAGTTCTCTTTCGCTTTTATAAGAAACTGCAGTCACTGCGCCCACTCAGTTTGATACTGTTTTTATAAAGGCTATTACTGAAGAGTTCTAGATATCTGCTTGGTATAGCGATCACTTCAACCATCATATCAATGAGATCATGGCTGAAGTGATCGCTGTAGCAAGTAGAAATCTACTAATACCGGTATTGCTGGTCCCTGTTTTGACTAGAACCGAGGTTGAATCCTCCTGCGCGTCGGTAAGGGGCCTGAAGAAGGCGTAGTAAATCGCCGAAACTGATAGCCAAATAAAATAAATTTGGAAACTAAACGGCTGAAAGGTGTTTGATTTGACATCCTTCTTATAGATGCATGAGGCTGAGAGGATTTCCACGGAGGGTTGGGCATTAGATTCCACCAAAACTTCCACCTCAGTGACCATGGGACTAAGTTTTATGATCACGTCGGTGAGTGTCTATCGCCGACGAGGTGGGTTGGGGCTGATGAAGAGAGAGTAGGTAAGGAAAGATGTGAGAGACAAATGAGGGCCAAAGGTGATATGGGAACTTTCGAGGGACTACAGTGTGTTCAGGGGGAGAGGGGGATTACATATGGACGTAATCTCTGTTGGTGATAAGCTGAGCAATGGGAGCACTGGGGATATATTTGCAGATATGTTGCATGAGGGTACCAGCATCAAGGAATTTGGGATTGATGTTGGAAAGGATGAATGTATGCCGGGTGGGTGCCGGAGATGTGGGAGGAGGGGTGGTGTCCATAGGGGGGATCATAAGGAAGAGGGGTGGGCGGTGGTTTCTTGGTGGCTGGTTCTTTTTTTTGGGAGGGGGGGCGGTTGGCCTAAGGAAAGGAATGGAGGGCTGGCTGGTATGGGAAACGGTGGGAGGTAGGCCCCTCGTACGAGGCAGAGGCACTTTGAAGGGAGCGTGGGTGCTCTGTGGTGGCGACTTTGGAACAGTGGGTGGTGATATGGATGGGAAGGTAGGGGCAGTCATAGCAGGACGAGTGGGTAGTGGGAAAAAGTCATTCATACAGGTAGTAGAGGTGGGAGTGGGGGCAGGGCATGGGCAGGAGGAGGAGGAGAAGTAGGAGCAGGAACAGGGGCAGGGGCAGTATACAGGTGGGGATACAGGGCAGGGGAAGAGATGGAAGGGGAGGAGACTGTGGGTAGGGGAAGTGGAGCAGAGGGGTGAAGTACAGAGGAGGCACTCAAGCAGGTATTGGGGCAGGGGTAGGGGAGGTGTAAATGATTGTGGTTGTGGGAGTGTCCATGATTGACTGTGCAGACTACTGCGACAGGTGTCACCGAGTTAGAGGGAAAGAATGAAGATGGGGCGGCAGCAGCGACGAAGTCAGGTGGTGGTGACAGGCACCAGTGGTGTGTAGTGACGGGCAGATGGATGGAAGGTAGCAGACAGATGACAGCAGATGGGATGCAGCATGTGGCGACTGATGGCAGCAAATGGCTACGGATGGCGACAGACGGCAGCAGACGGATGGCAATGGATGGAGACGGACAGCAGAAGACGGCCAGTGACAGTTGGCGTCAGATGGACAGCAATGCAGCAGCTGGCCATTGACGGCAGCAGACGGCGACAGACGGACAGCAGCGCAGCAGCTTGTGACTGACAGCAGCAGACAGCGATGAGCAGTGCAGATAGCAATGGATGGCACCAGATGGACAGCAGCACAGCAGCAGGTGACTAATGGCAGCAGATGGTGACGGACAGGAGACAGCGACAGGGGGGAGCTTCAAAAGCGTTGATTTTGCCCTTGAGGGAAGACTAGGCCATGAAAAGCTTCTGGCTTGGAAGTTGTGGGACGATGTCAGGCTGGCACTATTCCCTGCTTATATACCTATTATTACGCCCGCTGGCACCAACCAGAGAGGGCGGAAAAGACACATGTAGTGAAGGTGAGTTGGGCTGCTCATGGCAGCTCTGGCCTGCCACGGGACTGAGTGAGGTCAGGTGGTGTGAAGGGCCGGGACTACTTTTGAAACTGCTGCTCCTGCATCCTTACAAGCTTTAAGCATCCGTCTTTGCTTCCTTTCGACATCCAAAGCCCACCCCCTTGCCATACTCAGTGTGTAACCGTGTTCTCTGTTGAAGTTGTTGCTGTTCGTTCTAATCTCAGCCTCCTCTTTTATAATAGGCTCTCAGTATGTTGATGCATGAGCCAGGACTCGTGTTCTCAAACTGTACTTTGTGTCCACTTGCGAGGCATTGGTCAGCTATGGCCGATTTGTCAAGCTTTCTTTGCTTGATATGTCTCTTGTGCTCTGTGCAAAACTGTTCTACTGTGCGAATTTTCTGGCCTCTATAGGAGCTGCTGTGCTCTCATGGGACTCCATACATACTGGACACTCAAAGATCTGTGACGTCCTCAACAAGATGCAACATATCTTGTATCTGTCTGGTGGGCTGGAACACTAGTCTCAAACCATATCTCTGCAGTACACATCTTAACTTACTGCTCCTTTCCCCACAGTATGCCAGGGAAACTGCCAGATTAGCTTCTTCTGCTGATTCATAAGTCGTCCTCCTTGAGTGGCACTTGAAAGTGTTTTCAGTGTCTCTTTCCCATAGCCATTCTCCATGAATGTGAACTTCAAGTGCTGTAATTTAGACTGTAGGTGTTCGTCGCCAGAAATAATTTTTTGTTATGTGTACTAACTTTCTGAGGACCGCTTTCTTGTGTACAGGGTGGTGAAAATTACTGGCGTTCAAATATCGATCAGTGTGCGTCGGTCCCTGTACACTGAATGACCAAGCCGGTCACCAGCCTTCCGCTCAGCTAAAGAATGGTAGCTTGCCATTCGAGAAGATTTTATTCTGTCATGACGCCATGAAAGACGCTGAGAACAAAACTTGGATTTACGCTGCTGCCATCAAACGACTACTGTAAAAGGTACAACTGACTCTTCCATGAGGTGTAGTGCCTCACGGAAGGACATATGATTGGTAGATAAAGAACTACAGCCTGTCTGGTTCCACTGTGGACGCCCTGGAGACAATGTGTGCTGCCACAGTGAAAGAAACGAGTGTCTTACAACAGGTGCACTCCAGTCAACTGCAGACGATAATAGTCGACATATGGAAAGAAGCACACTTTCGTACTCTGGACGAGATCGCTGCACACCAAGACATACAAAGGTATCAGCTATTACATTGGCACCAAATTCAGCAAAGCTCAGTCAGTCGGCCTCCATTGACAACAGTCACCAAGATGCCATAAAATGTCACTGACGTCATAATTGATGGTCAAACTGTCAATAAGCTAGTCGACTTGGCAACTTTCTTTCCTGTAATGTCTGCTGCATATAGTCGCCTTCTAAACCAGATTATGCTCTGTGATATGAAAGCAATTGTGTTGAAATTCACAAAAAGAAATATGTCCGCCAGCCGATGTGGCCGAGCGGTTCTAGGTGGTTCAGTCTGGAACCGCGCATCCGCTACAGTCGCAAGTGCGAATCCTGCCTTGGACTTGGATGTGTGTGATGTCCTTAAGTTAGTTAGGTTTAAGTAGTTGTATGGTCTAGGGGACTGATGACCTCCCATGTTAAGTCCCATAGTGCTCAGAACCATTTTCAAGAAATATGTCCAACCAAAAATGTATTGCAAGAATAACTATCAATGACAGCACACAGCCCACCGAATTTGTCATTTTAAAGAACTGTAGTAGTAGTAGTAGGGCAAAGCTGGTGCAGCCCCACTCTGCATTGCTTCCACATTTATTGAAGATGGTGGGTCTAAGATGTCAGCGATAGATGTGGCTACACCACACAGACAACATGTGGGAACTTCAAATTTCTGCGGGAAAATAGTTCAATTGGGTTACCTCCACAAACCTAACCCCACCATCCTTTCCCCTCTCCAATCTCCTCCCAACCCCTCCCTTTCCCTCCCCATCAAGGAAAGGATTCATTCTTTGCTGGGCTGTGGGATGGGATGGATGTAAGTCTTTATTCTCTATCCTTTGTGATACATTGTTTATTTATACATTTCGAGTTATCTTAGATAGCACCTCTATCCAGTGTGTTCACCTTGTGGTCTGGAGTCCTACTGAAGTAGTTCACAGCACCACTACCAGATGGTTCTGTGGGCCCTGTCCCCTTCTCACCCATGGTGTAATCAATTATGGCGGCCCAGGGAAATATGGTGGGAAATTCACTCTGTGCTGAGCTTACCAAGAGGATGGACATAATTGTTTACTGTGTACTATGTGTTCAATGGATGTGATGTCTGTGCTGGAGAGTTTAACAGTTGTAATCATGAACTTGGAAAGTAATGTTATTTGGTGAATGTATGAAGAAGTGAATACGCTTCATCAAATAAGGTAGATGGAGCAGGATGGGGCTAAATTACACTTCACAACTTATGCTGCTAAATGGTTGTGCTCTAACTGTAGACCAGGTGAGAAAAGTACAGTCAGTCTTCTGAAGTACAAGAGCACGATACGGACCCACTCTGCTGCACGTGCTCCCTGTCCCGGCTCTACACACCCACTGGCAGAGCCCACATGCTGGACTCACAGTGCTGGCACGTCGTAGCCTCAGAACAGCCGCACTAAGCACTTACTGTCGCACTGGAAATACCCACAACCTTCCTCCCCTCACCTCTGGCACACTGATACCGCTTGTCATTGAACAAGAACTGCCTCAGGAGTTGTTACAGAGCACTACATATTCCCCCCAAGGTTGGTCGGTCATCCACCGCAGTCAATGGTCATCAGGCAACTGCCCCCACACACGCTGGTCTGATGTGCTATCAGAGCGTTCTCCACAGACAGAAGTCATTTTCTGAACTGGTGTGAAGGCTGGAATGGTTCTCCCAGCACTAAGGCGCAGTGGCGAAGCGTGAGGGGAGACTTTGAGACTTATAGTATCCCCTGTATTCGTGCTTAAAAGAAGCAATATAAATTCATAACAAAAAAAAAAGTTCTACCATGAGCACTAAATGTGCGATGACATCAGTTTTGTAGTCCGCGCCGCCGCATCCTGAGTACTGGTGTATCTGCCTGCTTCAGACTCGACTGCTCTCAGTCTCTGCCTCCCTTCCCTTACCTGGCTGTGTGCGCCTCAGCGTTGGTGACTTTCTCGCCTCCCCTCCACTTCCCCTTCCACAAAGGCCGGTGCGCTGCACTTGCTAGCAGGTATCGAGACTAGTCTCTGTCGCTTCTATGCTGGCTTTTAACATGGAAGTGAACAGTCGCGCGGTTTGTGTTCATAGCCATTATTGTGTGATTTTAGTGCATATTTTCGTTATGTCGCCAACATGAGTGAGCCAGAAATTGAACACTTTATACAATTTTTATTAAAAACGCCTATTTCTACATTAACGTACGAAAAAAAGTGCGAATTGAAGGACAAATGACCTTCACCTATACTCAGAGTAGTTTTGTAGTTTTAAGTGAAGCCAAACAAAAACGCTCTTTGTAGACAGCCTGGTACGAAAAGTATGCTTGGCTGACTGCGAACGCAGTTAATAACAGATTATTTTGTTATACATGTCTTCTGTTTGGTGGTGAAAAGGAATAATGGAATGAGAGCATTTGTACAATGAAGAACTTTGACAGGAAAGCACAAAAGCATCCGATATCAAAACGCCACCTGCAGAACAAAGAATCATTTCTGTTACTGGGCAAAAGTAGAATTGAGCACGCCCTTTCTGAAGCCGCTCGTCTGACAGCAATAAAATACAACAAACAAGTTGCATCCAGCAGGAGAGTATTGGCTCGTCTTATTGAGGCAATTGTATTTATTTGTAAACAAGGACTAGCCTTTTGGGGCCATCGAGAAGACGAATCCTCCAGCATCAAAGGTAACTATCTGGAATTGTTGGATTTACTAGCTCAAGGAGAGCATTTAATCCGAGACTATCTGTCATCACCTTCAACCTTTAAAGGAACTTCTCCAGATATACAGAATGATGTACTAGAAATGATAACTCTGGCAGATAATGAGAAAATAAAATCTGAAATTCAGAACTGCAATTTCATTTCTATTCAGGCTGATAAAACATTAGACATGTCATGCAAGACTCAAATGAGTACAATATTCAGGTACTGTATTGCAGACAAAATTGAGGAAAGATTCGTTGGATTTTACGATGTTTCTGGAGATAAAACTGCTGAAGGTTTGTCAAATATTATTCATGCAGTATTGAAAGAATAGAATGTGGAAGGAAAAGTGGTTAGTCAAACATATGATGGCGCTTCAGTAATGGCGGGCAGAGAAAGAGGACTACAACAATTGGTGAAGCAGTTCTGTGCCTATGCGCTGTTTATTCATTGCTACACACACCAGCTGAATTTGGTACTGTTACATGCCTCTAAAACCATTCGACAGGGACGCATATTTGTAAGTGATCTTACTGCATTCCATTCGTTTTTCAGCAAATCATCAAAACGAACTGTATTGCTTACTGAGAAAGGATTTAAACAGTCACCTGCAAGCAACACTCGCCGGAACTTTCGTTCCAGGGCAGTTTCAAGAACATCTAGTCATTTCTCAGGGCTATATAGTGTTTTTAATTGTATATTTGATGATACAGAATCTCCGTGGGACCCAGAATCTTTGAGCTGTGGTGTGGGAATGAAACGACGGATGGATGATCCTACGTTTGTCTACTTCCTTTGCTTCTAACGAGGGTACTTGGTTTAGATTGAATGTTCTTCAGTCAAAATCTGTCAGCATAACTGCTTGCCACGACGAAATAAGAACTGTTTTGAGAAACTTACGACGATTAAGAACGGAAACATTCGTTGATGAATGCATTAAATGCAGCTTGTGTTTCAGTGGCAACTTGTCATTCTGTGACAGTCAAAAGACATCTCTCAGGGCATTAATTTACGAGATACTGGATTTACAAATTGTTCAGATGGAAAGAATGTTTCCCCAAATTCAGTTTGTTGAACTTTTGAGCGAAAAGTGTTTTTCGAACTATCAAAAAGAATTCCCAAAGTTGAAAACTGCTTCAATTATTAGAACAGTATTCTTTTTTCAAACAAGAGCAACTTGAAAGTGAACAGTGTAGCATAAACGCTACGCTTATTTCAAGGAATCCTATTAAAGTACGATGTCAACAATGATTTAGAATCCGTCTATGAAGAAACTTCGAAGTTCCTGCGTTTGGTTTTGACCCTACCCGCAACTACAGCAAGTAGTGAACGAAGCAAGAGTGCTCTTAAAAGAGTGAAGAATTATTCATTATGCTGCGAGAAGTTGAAAATGCACATCGAGTGAAGAATTATTTAAGGAAATCAATGTCCAACATCCGGCTGTCGTTTTTGAGGACGTTAACCATAGAAAAGACACTACCTGGAGAGCTATCCAGTGATCATATTTTTGTAGACCGAGCTATAGACATTCGTGGAAAGAAAAGACAGGCGCATTGCACTTGTGTACAAGAAAATATAAGTACTTCTTCTCTTGCTGCTGGGGTTCTGCAAATTTGTCATCGTTTCTTGAACAAGTTAGTTATTATCATTATTATTATTATTATTATTATTATTAGTGGCGGTGGTTGTGATAGTGCTATTAGTAGTAGTAGTAGCTGTTGTTGTTTTGTTTGATGCATTTTGTTTCATTTGTTTAAATTATTGTTTATTGTACTATTTTGTCTCCCTATAATAACTGCAGAGTCTCCCCAACTTTTACAACCACGCTACGCCACTGCTAAGGCGTCACTCTTTCCAGCCCCAAGTTGCCTGCATACTATAACATGTGTATTTTCACATGCCTTGCCAGAATATTATACCATTTACGCGATAGTTCTCGGCATTAGCTACATAGCAGTATGGTACCAATTGTGGATTCATTAATGAAATGTTGAGAAGAGTGACTCTTCTTGTATTTTTTGAAGTTTTATTATCTGACCACATGCTTTTGTGTCAACAGGTTTTATACGCTGACGTAATTTCCCGATAGATTCCAAGTACAATTTTTTTTTTTTTTTTTTTTTTTGCAGAATTTGTGCTGTATTAAGTAATAAGACCAGCATTGCAGTTTTATTACATCATTAGGCGCTATTTTATAATCATATTTTATACGTTGACGTAATCCCAGCACAAGTAAGTTTATTGACCTCCGAGTACTAGTGTTCTTTTATAAAACAACAGATCTGTATTACGAATATGTCTAGCCTTCCTGGCAACTAACAGTAAATATTGTACTGGCGCCCTTCAGAAGACACCAACCTTATTATCTTTGAGAGTTGCCATCGACCCCAGTCGTTGTGGTAACACGTGGAGTCCATGATATACATCTTGGATACTTGGTGATCATCTTACTATGACGTCTCCATGGCAACGGCATCCATAGATAGCAAGTACGGGCCAAGAGACTGAGCAAATGTTGCACTAAATTTCGTATCATTCAGAGCGCAGTGTAACTACTGCTTATTAACGAGAGATGATAATTACTTTACATTAGTCCACGTGTCTATTCTATATGCACATTCTGTTGATTAAATAGCCTTTGCTTTGGGTACATTACATTGATTAAATAAATTATTTCCACGAGATGGTGCTATAAGAAATGAGAGAAATAACTTTTAAATCTTATTACATTATCCACATTTTTAACATTCTGTCCTGTCCTATAGGCACTACTTTTTATAAATCGTCACTTTTAGGTAAACTGTTTCTTCAAGTGATATGTAACTTGTAACTTATATAAATCGTCCTTCATTGGCTGATGGTGACGTCACACGGCACAAACACGCCCTCACGAAATCTATATAATGCAATGTTGCTTGGCCAACAGCAGCAGTTTCAGCGATTGAGGTCTACTGACTGTTGTAGACATCGTCAACTTCAGCTGATGGGAAACGTCTCTTCGATTTTAATATCTACAGATTACTTTATTATAAGTCACTGACTTCTTTATGCAACTACCACATTTTCTACCTTTCAGTGTGATACTCTGAAGATGGCCTAAGATTAGGCCAAAACCGGTCATTTAAATGCAATAAAAGTCGCGATCTATATTTTTTTTCACTGATTTTATGTAGCTTCCAAGGTCACCGTTTCCCAAAAATGTAACTAAAAATTTCAAAAGAAATGTACTAGTATCAAACACAGGCCTTAATTTGAGGAAGAAGTTTCTGAGAATTTTCATTTAGAGCACCCTATTTTGTCGTAGTCAATCGTGGGTACTAGGAAAACCAGAACAGAAGAGGACCGAAGCGTTTCAGATATGGTGTTACAGAAGTGTTTTGAGACTAAGTTGGACTGATAAGATAAGGAATGAGGAAGCTCTCCTCAGAATCTGCGAAGGAAGGAACGTATGCCAAATACTGACAAGAAGAAGCGACAGTCTGATAGGACATGTCGATAATGAAATTCTATGTTATGGCAAGAAATCAGATTAGAGAACTTCACGAGAACACAATAATTCTAGTTTTTTGTGTTATACTCATTGCCAGCTAACTGGACAGTAGGAAAACGATGGTTACCACTGAGAGTCAGTCATATGACACCAAACTGGAGATATTTCTACTTCAGTCATTGAGATTCCGAGTCCATAAACGTGTCTAGAGACGCCCCAAACAACGGTGGGATACCAACCTGACTAGTGCTCGCCATACGTCCTGACAACCAGGTGTGATTTCATTTTGTTGTAGGAAACCTTTGGTTGTTATCCTCGGCACTCTTACAGCACAGCGGTGCATCGACTATATTGTACGCTCTATTTTGTTGTCCTTCATGGCAGGCCATCCGGGACTTACATTTCAGCAAAATACTGCCAGCCTGCACATAAAGTTTCCTACCTGTGTTCGCGCCTTCCAAACCCTACCTTGATTAGCAATGTCGACGTAGCTCTCCCCAACTAAGAACTTTTGAAGCATTAGGGTCATGGCTCTCCACCCAGCACGAGATATTGACTCTCTAACTATCCAAATCGACAGAATTCGAAGCAATATCCCTCAGGAGGAGCCTAATAATCTTCTACATAAGGACCAGAAGTGTACTAACGTGCTGTTGACTTTCTCAATTTGTGTAGCTCTCCCTCCTGATTAAATCATCCAATTTTTCTGAAATTGTAATCAATTGTTTGCCTGTACATTGCACTAGTTTAGCGTCCCTTTCTATTATTTCATTCGTAGTGCTTTATTTCCTTTTTTATCTTACAGTGTACACGGTGCTGCCACGTTCTTTAGTACTATGAAACTGAGAAACTGAACAAACTGCAGGGGGTACTTCACACATCGACATACTGGGTCACACTGGTTGACTCCCTACGAGGAAACAAATATAGTGATTCTTTGAAACGCAAACGTAACCAGCATGAAGTATGGATCGTCACTGACGAAAGGGGGGGGGGGGGGTGGTGTTACGCAGGCAGCACCCAAAGTCAAGCTTATGCTCAAGCTCTGGGCTTACGCCTACCTCACCTACTGGCACATCAGTTGGGGTTCTCACGAGCTGAGCAATGCCAAGGTGCCACCCATCACCCTTGGAGTATTCTAGTCATTTGACGCAGGTCTTTCATGGATTTTTCTACGTGAAACTCTACACGGCAGTTACCGTCACGACCTGCGTCACGACAGGCTACGGTTATGAGATAAGTCACGTTATCGTCACGACACAGATCAAGACATTGTCTTGGGTTCGCCATGTTCATTTCAGTTGTTTCAGTCACAAGCTACAATACACTGAACTTTCTTCCCTACGTGCTGTATCAATGAATTGGGAACTCATCAATTGCGTGCAGCCTATCACAACCAAAACACATAAACCTCCAAGAGGAGAAATCTGAGGAAGGAATTGGGTTGTGTTCTTGTTTTCCAAGGAATCATCCCTGTGGCTATAAGCGATTTAGGGAAATCACGAATATTTTAAATATGGATGACTGACAGGCATTTTAATCGCTGTTCTCTCTAATACAGATCGAGTATCGTAACTGCTGCGCCTCGTCGCCCGATGTGTTGATAAACATAAGTGACTTTAGCGTAGATTACATTATGATATTGAGAGTTAGGGAGCTGAGACAGGTATATCCAGAGTGAGTGAAGTAAGGGTTACGTTACAGTGGACTTCGTGGCAAACTTCCTGAAGCCTGCTAGTAAATTTCGGCGTTTATATCTGCCGAACTATGACGCAGGCTTCTTTAGAAATGAAACTATACACTTTTCTTTAGCATTGGACAGTGATTTCGTAGAGTCCTCAGCGGCATAACCTGGATGGCGCGCAAACAAGTAGTAACGAGATAACAACGCTATTAACCACTGTTCATTGTAAGGAGAAGATGTCTGCTGTAGCGTATCAAACACAAGCAGACACATAACTCAAGTACACTTCATGTATTTACTTGAATTACTAGCTGAGTACCCCACATTGTCTCAGTACGTATTTATTTCTATTCCATTAGCCTATCGCCTCCTTCCTCCTCCTCACTTTTCCTTCCCTCCCTTTCTCTATCCACCTCCTCCATACACCATGATTATCTTTTCCTCTCGCCCTGTCTATTTGCTGCTCCACCTCTTCTCCTGCATCCTCTGTCCATCTGCTGCTTCCCTATCTTTCCATCTGCTCCAAATACCCCGCCTGAGTCCATCTTTTCTGAACCTATCTCCTCCTCTCCTCCTCATTATCTCCCCCTTCCACATCTGTCAGTCTCCTCGTCCCCATCTAATTGCCTATCTCTTCCTCCCCCTCATGTGCTCTTCCCACCTCTCTCTGTCCAACTCCTCTTTCGGTATACTTCCTCCTTCCCATCCCTCAGCCTATTTCCTCCTTCACCCTTCCTCAATGCATCTCCTTCTCCCCTCTCTCGGTGTCCATTCCTCCTCTTCCCTTTCTATACCCATTTGCTTCTCCCCACTCTCTCTGCTCATTTCCTCCTCAGCTTCTTACTGTGCATTTTCCACTGCTCAATGTGACTACCTTCTCCTCCTTCAAGTCTGTTTCCTCGCACTCTTTCCCCCTCCGGCCATGGTGACCGAGCGGTTCTAGGTGCTTCAGTCTGGAAACGCGCGACAGTTACGGTCGCAGGTTCGAATCCTGCCTCCGGCATGGATGTGTGTGATGTCCTTAGGTTAGTCAGGTTTCAGTACTAAGTTCTAGGGAACTGATGACCTCGGATGTTAAGTCCCATAGTGCCCAGAGCCATCTTTCCCCCTCCCTCTCTGTCCGTCTCTTCCTCCCCCTCTTTTCTCCATGTTTTCACTCCCACCCCAAATAAGTTATTGGTTCATAATTCCACAATATTGTTTCCAAATAGGAATATGTGTACCATGTTTTCCAAGAATAGATGCATGGCTTTAGGAGGCCCTTTCCAGAAATGGTTTTGCCAGAGTACGCCCATGTAACACCTCTTTCATCTATATTTAGCCGCGCGGGATTGGCCGGGCGGTCTAGGGCGCTGCAGTCGTGGACTGTGCAGCTGGTTCCGGCGGAGGTTCGAGTCATCCCTCGGGCATGGGTGTGTGTGTTTGTCCTTAGGTTAATTTAGGTTAAGTAGTGTGTAAGCTTAGGGACTGATGACCTTAGCAGTTAAGTCCCATAAGATTTCACATACATTTGAACCAATATTTATCATATTTCACAGGTATTTGTGCTTATATTTCACCTGTATCTCTAACTAATTTTATCCGGCAGCTTCAATTTCACGCAGCTCAATTTTTATTGTGTCATATCTCCTGAACTATGTGTCGTGCAATGATATAATTTGGTTGCTACATTCAGCGGCATATACGGGAACTGTCTGTGAATTTTGATCTGAAGAGAGTTAGTAGCACAGAAGTATTAAATTCAAACGTCATGCATGATGCGGCAGTTTTTCGTGCGTCTCACTGTTTATGACATCACATCTCCTGAACTGTGTTGTACAGTGATATAATTTAGAAGATACGTTCAATGTTATATGTGAATACTTTCAGCAAAACGCTTCGTTTCTAGAGTTAGTAGTACAGTAATGACAAGTAACAAAACGTCATGGCTGCTGCATCAGTTTTTTTACTGCATGAACAACGAAACTGTAGTGTGATAAACTTTTTTCCTGTTTAATTCTGCGCGCCTTGTCTGCCAGACAATGTTTCGTAAAGGTTTAATACTATGTGTAAAGCTTCTTGGAAGCCACTAAATGCTCTCATTCTCAATTAATAGATGACTAAAGTCTGTGAATTCGCTCATCATGAGCTGCACTACCTTTTCACAAACTTGGCCCATTGGATAGGTAGGTGGTTCTTTCTCCCACAGCGACGATTTTGAGATAGTAAGTGTGGTGTCACCGCCAGACACCACATTTGCTAGGTGGTAGCTTTTAAATCGGCCGCTGTCCGTTAGTATCGTCGGACCCGCGTGTCGCCACTATCAGTGATTGCAGACCGAGCGCCGCCACACGGCAGGTCGAGAGAGACTTCCTAGCACTCGCCCCAGTTGTACAACCGACTTTGCTAGCAATGGTTCACTGACAAAATACGCTCTCATTTGCCGAGACGATAGTTAGCATAGCCTTCAGCTACGTCATTTGCTACGACCTAGCAAGGCGCCATTACCAGTTACTATTGATACTGAATCATGTACAGTCAAGAGCGACGTTCACCATTAGTGGATTAAAGTTAAGTATTCCACCAGCTACGTCCGTGTTTTCTAAATTCAAATTTCCTTGTCCTATTCCAGACCTCACGCCAGCCTACGTGAGCTAAAACGCGTGCCTTTCGGCTTCCTCTAGTAACACGGTGTTGGCTCTCCTGACAACCCACATCAGTAAGTGACACGTGTACCAAGTCTGATTGAAATCGATCCAGTGGACTAAGTATAAATGTACTATATGAGCAAAAGTATCCGGACACCTAGCTGAAAATGACTTACAATTTCGTGACGTCCTCCATCGGTAATTCTGGAATTCAGTATCGTGTTGGCCCATCCTTAGCCTTGATGACAGCTTCCACTCTCGCAGACATACGTTCAATCAGGTGCTGGAAGGTTTCTTGGGGAACGGCAGCCTATTCTTCACGGAGTGCTGCACTGAGGAGAGGTATCGATGTCGGTCGGTGAGGCCTGTCACGAAGTCGGCATTCCAAAACATCCCAAAGGTGTTCTATAGGATTGAGGTCAGACCTCTGTCCATACCAGTCCACTACAGAGATGTTATTGTCGTGTAACCACTACGCCACAGGCCGTGCATTATGAACATGTGTTCCATCGTGTTGAAAACTTCAATCACCATTCCCGAATTGCTCTTCAACAGTGGGAAGGAAGAAGGTGCTTAAAACATGAATGTAGTCCTGTGCTGTGATAGTGCCACTCTATACAAAAAGGGATGCAAGCCCCTTCATGACAAACGCGACCACATTATAACAGCACCGCCTCAGAATTTTACTGTTGGCATTACACAAGCTGGCAGATGACGTTCACCGGGCATTCGGCATACCCGCATCCTGACATCGGATCGCCACATTGTGTACCGTGATTCGTCACTCCACACAACGTTTTTCCGCTTTTCAATCGTCCAATGTTTAAGCTCCTTACACCAAGCAGTGCGTCGTTTGGCATTTACCGGCGTGCTGTGTGGCTTATGAGCAGCCACTCGACCACGAAATCCAAGTTTTCTCACCTCCCGCCTAACTGTCATAGTACTTGGAGCGGATCGTGATGCAGTTTGGAATTCCTGTGTGATGGTCGGGATAGATGTTTGCCTATTACACATTACGGCCCTCTTCAACTATCGGCGGTCTCTGTCAGTGAAAAGACGAGGTCGGCCTGTACGCTTTTGTGCTGTATGTGTCTCTTTACGTTTCCACTTCACTATCATATCGGAAACAGAGGACATAGTGATGTCTACAAGTGTGAATATCTCACGTACAGACGTATGACACAAGTGACACCGAATCACTTGACCACCTTCAAAGTCCATGGTTCCACAGAGCGCCCCATTCTGCTCTCTCACGATGTCTAATGACTACTGATGTAGCTAATATGGAGTATCTGACAGTAGGTGTCAGCACAATGGACCAAATATGAAAATCGTATGCTTTTGGGGGTGTCCGAACACTTTTGATCACATAGTATATACAGGGTGAGTCACCTAACATTACCGCTGGATATATTTCGTAAACCACATCAAATACTGATGAATCCATTCCACAGACCGAACGTGAGAAGAGGGGCTAGTGTAATCGTTTAATACAAACCATACAAAAATGCACGGAAGTATGTTTTTTAACACAAACCTACGTTTTTTTAAATGGAACCCCGTTAGTTTTGTTAGCACATCTGAACATATAAACAAATACGTAATCAGTGCCGTTTGTTGCACTGTAAAATGTTAATTACATCCGGAGATATTGTAACCTAAAGTTGACGCTTTAGTACCACTCCTCCGCTGTTCGATCGTGTGTATCGGAGAGCACTGAATTACGTAGGGATCCAAAGGGAACGGTGATGGACCTTAGGTACAGAAGAGACTGGAGCAGCACATTACGTCCACATGCTAACACCTTTTTATTGGTCTTTTTCACTGACGCACGTGTACATTACCTTGAGGGGTGAGGTACACGTAACACGTGGTTACCGTTTTCAATTACGGAGTGGAATAGAGTGTGTCCCGACATGTCAGGCCAATAGATGTTCAATGTGGTGGCCATCATTTGCTGCACACAATTGCGTAATGAATGTCGTACACGCCGCAGTACATCTGGTGTATGTTTATATGTTCAATTTCCACGAACAATACGAGACTGGAATAGAAGGGAGAACCGATAGAGGTACTCAAGGTATCCTCCGCCACACACCGTCAGGTGGCTTGCGGAGTATGGATGTAGATGTAGAATGTCGCCGCAGGCTGCCACAATACGTTGTTTCATATCAAAAATGTTTCAAATGGCTCTGAGCACTATGGGACTCAACTGCTGAGGTCATTAGTCCCCTAGAACTTAGAACTAGTTAAACCTAACTAACCTAAGGACATCACAAACATCCATGCCCGAGGCAGGATTCGAACCTGCGACCGTAGCGGTCTTGCGGTTCCAGACTGCAGCGCCTTTAACCGCACGGCCACTTCGGCCGGCTTGTTTCATATCCTCTGGGGTTGTAGGCACATCACGGTACACATTCTCCTTTAACGTACCCCACAGAAAGAAGTCCAGAGATGTAAGATCAGGAGAACGGGCTGGCCAATTTAGGCGTCCTCCACGTCCTATGAAACGCCCGTCGAACATCCTGTCAAGGGTCAGCCTAGTGTTAATTGCGGAATGTGCAGGTGCACCATCATGCTGATACCACATATGCCGACGCGTTTCCAGTGGGACATTTTCGAGCAACGTTGGCAGATCATTCTGTAGAAACGCGATGTATGTTGCAGAGATTTGGGCCCCTGCACTGAAGTGAGGACCAATGAGGTGGTCGCCAATGATTCCGCACCATACATTTACAGTCCACGGTCGCTGTCGCTCTACCTGTCTGAGCCAGCGAGGATTGTCCACGGACCAGTAATGCATGTTCCGTTGATTCACTGCCCCGTGGTTTGTGAAACCCGCTTCATCGGTAAACAGGTAGAACTGCAAAGCATTCTCTCTTAATGCCCATTGACAGAATTGCACTCGATGATTAAAGTCATCACCATGTAATTGCTGATGTAGCGACACATGAAACGAGTGAAAGCGGTGACGATGCAGTATGCGCATGACACTACTTTGACTTAGTCCACCGGCTCTCGCAATGTCCCGTGTACCCATGTGTGGGTTCATGGCAACAGCAGCTAACACACTAACTGCACCCGCTTCTCCTGTGACAGGCCTGTTACGGACCCGTTTGCGTGCTACAACCATACCTGTTGCATACAGTTGGCGGTAGATGTTTTGCAATGTGCGGCACGTTGCATGCACTCTGTCCGGGTACCGTTCTGCATACACCATGCAGGCTTCAGCTGCATTTCATCGACACTCGCCATAGCTGAGTATCATCTCCGCCTTTTCAGAGTTCGAATACACCATGGTCACAGTTCCTACAACACTACACTGTCTCAGACGTCTGGTAACACGGCGTACTAGAGTTGGTCTGCGTGCGGAGACGAATGCAGAATAACAATAGCAGCAAGCGCTACATGCGGACACTGCGACAGCTAGACCAAACCACTACAGTGCACTACAGCCACACTCGTAAACACGGTCGTAATCGTAAACATGTCCCTGCAGATGCTGCTCGGCGACCGTGGCCCGTGTTTGTTACAACACGCAACTGAACGTCGGAGGTTTCAAGCGTCAACTTTAGGTTACAATATCTCCGGATGTAATTAACATTTTACTACGCAATAAACGGCACTGATTACGTATTTGTTCATATGTTCAGATGTGCTAACAAAACTAACGTGGTTCCATTTAAAAAAACGTAGGTTTGTGTTAAAAAACATACTTCCGTGCATTTTTTTATGGTTTGTATTAAACAATTACACTAGCGCCTCTCGTCACGTTCAGTCTGTGGAATCGGTTCGTCAGTATTTGATGTGGTTTACGAAATATATCCAGCGGTAACGTTAGGTGACCGTGTGTGTGTGTGTGTGTGTGTGTGTGTGTGTGTGTGTGTGTGTGTGGATTAAGATTGCGACAGGAAGTGATCAAAATTATGACCTTTAGCCATAATACAATTTATGAAGAGATTCCAGACAGGCTGTAATCCATGTCCTTACCGCTGCACAGGTCGTTGTAAGAGGCATTTCACGTCTTTGCCAGCTATCAGCTCTTGCTTTTCCTTTTAGAGGTCTGGTTGTAATTTTTGCAACGAAAAAAGTTGAGAGGTTTTGAGTCTAATAATAAATGCACTAATAATGCCCTGTGTTACAACTCTCTTACTCAAAAACTTTTAAGAACAACAGGAGCTTAGTATTTGGGTTGTCTTTCAGACACAAATGTAAAACTGAAGCGTTAACGTGTGATGCAATGATCATTGTAAATCTGTTTCATGCTTCCCCGAAAGCTAGTCCATCTTTTCAGCGATTTCACTGTTGATTCATTGTGCTCCTTGCTTTTCCGCTTTTGCAGCATTTCACAAAACACTCTCGAAAAACATGTTTTTTTAAACTTCTGCACATTTATCTGCGCTATTTCTTTAATCCAGCTTAATGACATAAAATAATTATTAAATATTTTGCATATCTTTGAGGCGACAGTAGTAAGTTTCCTTTTCAAGGTTTGCGATGCGTATAGTGCTTGCGGTTTGGCGACTGTGTGGTATTGTCTTAGTTCTACATTCAGGAATGCTGACGTTTTATTACACTTGTTATTCGCGTGCCGTCTTTGTAATTTACAGATTATTTCTCTTCATCCTCCCATCCTCTATTTATCAGTGAAAGTTTGGTGTTTCACTACGTATCTGAACTGAATTAGTAGATATTGTCCATCACGGTATCGTGCAGTTCACTAAGTTTACTCTTTAGGGAGAGTGAACTCCAGTATTGCTTAAATTTTATGATATTTTCCTAAGTGGGGAATCGATTCTCTTTTGTTGTTTGAGAGAATTGCTAGGTAGCCCGTGAAGGCCACCAATTGTACATATTTTTCTTTTTTCACGAAGTCTGACAACAGTTATTTCTTTTAATTCCTTTGCCCAGTTTGTGATTATTTTTCAGTACGAGACTGAACAATCGGAGGATAAATGGTCTCCTTGTTCGACTTCCGTGTCACCTAAGAATTTTGATTCGTAAGTGATATTAGTTTACCTTTGTTGGATGAATTCTGTTATTTTTTTTATCTCAAATCTTCTACTGTAGTGAGCAGTGTATGTGTAACTGAACTAATTAGCTATTTGGTGATAAGTTTATTACTTATTTTCAGAGCCACAGTAGACTTACTACTATACAAGTACATACTTTCCTCTATTTGAATAGTAAACGTCATTACATCTCATTACAATTTATTTTTCTAATTCCGAAAGTTATTCATTAGTGCCGAAGTAATGATTTAATGGCATGCTTCAGCATAATAGAATAATAGTTTCCCCTGATAATATTCTTGTCGAATCAGCTGCATCTATACAAAGTATTTCAACGCCCCATCGACCGGTTAAGTGACCGTACGACACGAATGTAGACCAAATAAGAATTCTATTAGTTAACGTACCGCGAAAATTTACGTAGTCACTACGACTGTTGGTCGTTTTTCTTCTTTTCGTTCCTGACGTCACATCTCCTTTGAACTAATGCAATTTTTATACTTGATTAATAAGCAAACTTGCTAAATAAATTGTTAACTGGTTAATATACGGGAGTGATGTTGTTTTGTTTCTGTCTTTCGTGTCTTCAGTCCGGAAATTGGTTCGATTCGACTCTTCATGCCAGCCTACTCTGGAAGAACATCTCTACATAACTACAACAATCTACATATATTTCATCGTTGTCTCCCTCTGCAATTTTACCCCTCACACTTACTGCTATTGTGAAACTGACAATTCCTTGATACCTAGGATGTCTTCTTTTTACTGATCCCTTCTTTCCTCCCCCCTCCCCCTCCCCCAAACAATATTCAGTGTCTCCTTATTGGTTAGTCCATCTTTCAACCTGATTTCCAGGATTCTTCTATGGAAGCACGTTTCAAAAATTTCTATGCTCCTCTTGCTGAAATGACTATCGTATACATTCCACTTCTGTTGGAAGCTACACATCAACAAATAATTTAGAAACGATTTTATAATACTTAAATTTGTATTACATGAACAAATTCCTCTTCTTCGGAGGTGATTTTCATGCAATTGATAGTGTGAAATTTATATTTTCCCTGCGTCGCCCATAATCATTTTTCTTTTCAAACAGCTAAAGTAATCTACTACTTTCGGCATGTGATATCCTAATCTAATTCCTTCATCATCGCTTGATTTAATTCGATTACACTCCGTTACTCTCGTTTTAGTGTTACTGGCGTTCCTCTTATAATCTCTTTTACAGACACTATGCATTCTGTTCAACTACTCTTCCAGAATATTTGCAGTCTCTACCACATTAAAATATATCATCATGGAACTGCAAAGTTTTCGTATCTTCTCCCTGAAGTTTAATTCCCTTCTCTAATTTCTCCTTGGCTTCTTCCGCAGCTTGCCCAGTGTACTGTTGTTGCTTTGGTAAAAATAAAATTGGTTCTTTTTGTCGTGACAGAATAAATTACTATTAATCACACCAGATTTGTCGGAGAACAGCAGCAACATGTGTAATTGATCCAGCTTTAAGAAATTCTATTACCTTTTAGCGGAAAATTCGTGCGGTACTCTCCGACGTTAGAAAAGTCGTGGTGTTCCGTTCGGAGCAGGAGGCGGCTGTCTTTTCTCATTCGCGATATCGAAAATTACTAAAAAATGAACAGAAATTTTTTTTTTTCGGAGGAAGATCGCGCGGAGAAAACAGACAGAAGTTACATGAAAGAAACCTAAGGAACCAACTAATTGGATTTGTACGAACATACAAACGGAACTGAAAGAACTTGGAATAAATATTATAACGATGTCGTCACGACAGCCTCCTGTTCCGACAGAACACACGCTGGATCACAAGCTGCATAAATCTGTTAAACAGAAAAGATTATCACAAGTATAATTAATGAAAGGTTGAGAGATTTTCTTTGAAATTAAATAAACTTCAAGGCTTCAAGTATTATATTATGAAACGGAAACTTACATTAACATGGCCACCCATTGTGGCGGTGGAGCGAATTTTCATGATACACATTCTCGCTTGTTTGTGGCTACATATATTTTTAATCACTTAAACTCTTAAATTTACACTAAGTGATTATATCAGTATGGAGCACAATACTTTTGCGACCGACTCGCAACACATTCACAGAACAGCTAGAGAGCGGCGCGGCTCCCTGCAGAAGTAAAAATTGGCAATTGTTATTTTGAAACATAGGTGCCTCGTTTTTTTTTTACTGATCGATAGCAGCGTATAACAGTTTATAGCTATCGTGATATTCTGCGCTTTTCAGGAGCGCGGCAAAGATATCTGGTTACAACATTCATTGGTATATGTTAAAAGTTCGCACATACTGACGCGAATACAGAAAACAAACTTTTACATGTTAAAAATCGCAGTGATAAAGGCTGTAATGTCACAATGCCTCCCATGTGAGGCATGATGATTCCGGAAGGATCATCAGGACTCACATGTAGTTTCAAGACATTACTGTGTTTTATCATCTGTTTACTTTCGTTCTAACATAAAATTGGAATGAGTTTGTCATCTAGTTATTTTATGCTTCCAGTACAGTTATGAAAACAAATAAAGTCTTTCAGTGTCTTTTGTGCACTTTGGCACTTCACTCAGTTCATTGTAAGGTGTCCTTGCACTGTTATCTTAATTGCTGTTACTGTGAAACAAAATATGACAAAAAACAATCTTAAGCCCAACACACACAAAGATAAATGAATAATACTCTATATAGAAACCAGAACATGTCGGTAGACAAACATCCACGGATACATTGAAATAATTACTTAAACAGTCCTCTAAAATTGTCTGTGACCTGTTTGGTCTCGTAATGTTTTTTATCCGTTTCATTAGATTCTTTTAGAATGTCGTTGTTAATCAGGACGTTTCACTTGACACTATACTGTACACTTTTATTTGTCACGCGCTCACTTAACCGGAGTCTGCAACGTCTATTCTCGTTCGGTGAGCGGCGTCGTCCGAGAGGTCACGACCCTGGGTAGCGTCTTTTTTGTGTTCGCTCGTGTTGCCTCTCTAGTGTCTCGCATCAAGCGTCATGTCGTTTACATGCAAATAAACAGAAAGAAACCTGTGTTAGGTTCGTGCTATAATGTAGACTTACAGGTAAAGGTTTTATAGGATTCTGGACAGGATTGATAACCTTCCCTTCCAGTTAACGTTTCAGTGCTCAGTAATGCCTTGTCTTTATTTAACTATCTATCGCAAAATATCCGACGTGACTGATTAAATGGAAATTAATTAGAAGCTAAGACTTCTCTTTTTACAGAATAAATAAAGTTCATAATTAAGTTTCACTGTGATAGCTTTAGCAATGTCTCTTGCGTAGTTGTGAGACGGAAAACATTCTAAGGTCAAAGACACGCCTCCACAGCGCGCGCGTCGGTTGTGTTTCAAATGTTAATTGTTGAGTCCAACTGCAAGCAGCTCCGCGCTGTTGCCGGTTACTAGTCCAGTGCAACACGCGCTCGTGTATGCTCGTATGAAGTTTAACGTGTGTCACTCGCGCTCTGCTAAAATGAGAACACGCGGAAAACACACGTCTAGTGTCCTTTCTCCATCGTCAATCGGCTATCGAAAACTTGGGTAGAAAATACCACCGTCTGTTTCGAGGATTTCACACGACAGTCCCTGCGACCTGTCATGCTGCTTACACACAGGTAAGTGAAGCCAACGTTTTACATATAGTTTGCAAAATGCTTTGCTGTGATCGCTGTCACTACCTGCACTTGCGTGTACACATGTCACTGCACACGTATTTAGTACACTTTATCACTCACATTTTGTTTAGAACGTCTTAGAGTGTCTGCAAATTCACATCTCCCATCTCACATTGCGATTTCAAAGTTCACAGTTCAAGTTACTCACAGGTAAATACATTACAAAATTAAACAATGTCCATAAATTACATACATACATACATACATTTCTTAAGTTTGCTTACAGTCACAAAATTCTGTTAACCTTTTCAGTCACGCCACGCCGGATTAGCGTATTGAATACCACTACTTGTGCATCAAGGCACGATTATTTCGGTTATTCTCTCTCCCTTTTACAAAGGTAAATTTTTTTTAAAAACAAATCTTTTAAGCAGCTTGTTATTTCGTTTCTCTTCAAAATTTAGTGTCACTGTTTATGTAGAGCACAGATTGAACAAATTCTGTCTCTACTGGTCGAGCATACTCATGCATTTCTCTCCGGAAGATTCATGTTTCATAAAGTTACTGGCTGCAAGTACTACTCGCGGAATGTATTATAATCTCTCAACATTGCTACTCGCGATACGCGATTAGAACAAAAACTTTCGCTAACGGATCTCTCCCACAAATTTCGTTTCCACTTCAAATGTCTAAAGAGCACTCAGATGAGCCTGTCAAATTCTAATCCTCACTTTTTTTTAATGGGATAGGATGGGGAAGTGGAAGAGGAGAGGATCAAATATGAACATAAATACACTATATACATATACAAATTCTAGCACAACTACACTAGGATATTTTTGTGACCTTAGATGCCTGACATGCGTCACGTGTGCCTTCAAGTGGCTATTCTTTAATCTAATATCAGATCTTGGTTTTATTATTATAATGTGAGTCATATCTGGTGACAGCTTTCCAGTTTCTCACGCTTCCTTCTGGGCGATTGTCGGGCTTGGCTGTGAAATAGCTAATTACTTTAGTGCATCTTACATGTTTAAAGAAGAAACGTTTACCATCAGGAATACTTCAGACTTGTCAGTACGACGTATATGTTTCCATGTAGTGGCACTCTCGACTACAGGACCTAACAGCTGTTGTAAAACAGAATAAAGGAAATGCTTTGTTGCTTAGCTATTAAATCTTTATGAGGCTTACTGTTCGTAGTTGATACTTTGAATCTGAGATTGAATCTCCTGAAAACTATCAAATACTACGTGATACTCTCTCTCACTGTTATTTACTGCTTTTGACAGTTCAAACACTTGGCTACACAAATCTGTTTAATTCTTAAGATCGCGCTAACAAAAGGTATACTTCATGGCGGTGTTACAATAACGCACAGTTTACACGCAATAGGCTGTACTCTGTACACTTAAAGACTAACATTCCATCTTGAGGGCTGAAAAAGAAATTGCTTAACCTAATATTTCACATACATATATATTCATTGCAGTTGGAAGGTGGCAATCTGCTACTTCCTTCCGTATCTCCTTTCACCAATAACGGCATTCCTCAATGCCAACAGCCAAGTTGGACTGCTTACACCTATGACTAACTTAAAACTAACTGAGAATCTGTCCTCTCAAATGGAATGTGCTTTCCTTTTCGTACGCCATAATAAATCAAATCTTCAATTACCTCCATAGTTTTTCGACAAAGTGTGAGTACTCGTATTGGTGTGTTTGAATACCGAAGTGTTTCACAGGTTAAACCTTAGGCTAATGTTCCTTTGCTTGTTACTTTGCCTCGTTATACTTCTTGAGATCCTGGTGGTGATACAATCCTTTAATTCTGCCAGATGCTGGATCCGCTATTAGATAACATCCTGTATGTGGTTTTCTAATTACTACAAATGGTCCGTCGTACAATAGCCTCCATTTCCGATTTCTTTTCAACAACTTCGATGGCTTAAAATGTGTCCGTAAAAGCACCTTTTCATTAATATCATATGTAAGAGCCTTAGATACCTTCTTGTCATAAGACTTGTTGCGTAGATTCGCCTGTACAGCTAAGGATGCCAATGCTTGCCTAAGTTTTGCATCTAAATCTAATTCTGGTTCTACAATTTTAGGTATGGGATCTAACCATTCATTTCTTTCCCGATGACTCGTCATTAATTCCGCAGGTGTAAATCCAGTTGAGAAGTGTGGAAGATTGTTGACAATCTGCTCGAATGAAGATACAAAGTCAATCCAACGGGTTTGTCGATTAGGTATGTAGGTTCGAATGAATCTATTGAACTCTTTGAAGATACGTTCGGTCGGATTAGATTGCGGTCTGAAACGAGATATAAGTATTTGTTTGATGCCATGTCTGGCAAGAAAATTGCGCCATTGTCTGCCAGTGAAATTCGATGCATTATCTGATAGAATGGCCTCCGGCTTGCCAAATCGAGGAAAATAGTCTTGTTCGATTCGACGGATGATCGGAAGTGCACTGGATGATTTCACTGCATAAAGTCTCACATGTTTTGTGAAAAGATCCAACAATGCGACTAGGTATTTCACCCCTCCCCTCCCTTGCGGCAGGGGGCCGACGAGATGAAGAGCCAGAACTTGATTTGGTCTCTCAGTAATAATTGGATTCAGAGGAATTAGATTCGAATGGTTGAAGGGTTTTGCCTTCTGGCAGATAAGACATGTACTTAACAACTTGTGGATTCGATGGTGCAAGTTTGGTACATAGCAATACGCAGAAATCTTTCGTTTGCATTTTTCAGGTCCATAATGACCCCAGGAAAGATGTGTGTACCAGATAAGGTGTTCAACGTATGCGTGTGGTATACACACACACCATCTACCAGAGAGGAGAGAAGTTCGATGGAATAAAACATCGTTGTGTAGTTTATAAAATTTGGACAAGTGGTGATTGGGTTTTGTTAGAAGAAGTTGTTTGACCTTACGCCATTTGGGATCTGTTTCTTGGAGTATACGCATCTGCTTGCAGAGCTGAAGGAAATACTTTCTATGTAGTGGGTCTTTCATTAGAAGAATTCGGTAGTTAGACATCTGCTCGATAAGTTCACTGGACTCGGGAAGTCCTTGCGGCATGCGTGACAAAGCATCCGCGATAATGTTGTTTTTACCCTTGATGTATACTATTTCGAAATCATACTCTTGCAAGAAGAGACTCCATCGTGTAAGACGAGGATGAAGAAGTTTACACGAGAGCAAGAAACTAAGAGCTTGGTGATCAGAAAAGACCTTAATTTTCCGACCATGGATGTAGTAATTGAACCTTTTAAAGGACCATACAGCGGCCAGAGCCTCCAACTCTGTCACCGAGTATGACCTCTCACATTCTGTGAGAACCCTACTTGCAAAACTGATAACTCTTATCTCTTCTTTTCCATCAATTACTTCTATTTGAAACAAACAAGAACCAAGCCCCTGAAATGAAGCATCTGACGAAATACAGAATTCTTTATCCATGTCTGGATGGAACAAAATATTGCTGTTACGAAGTGCTTGTTTAATGCGATCAAAATCTGCCTGACACTCTGGCGTCCAATGCCAGTCAGTATTTTTCGTTAGAAGATCATGCAATGCTTGACTGTTCATCGACTGGTCCGAAATAAACTTTCTGAAAAAGAAAGTCATTCCGAGGAAGCCTTTCAACTGGCGTTTAGAAGAGGGCACAGGAAAGTTTTTAATAGCTGCTAGTTTGTCTGGATCTGGGGTAATTCCCTGTGATGATACAAGATGTCCTAAAAATTTAATCTCGCTTTTACCAAATTTAGACTTATGTAGATTAGCTGTGACTCCATAGTCAACAAACCTCTGGAAAACTTTGCTTATTATCTCTAAATGTTCTTCCCAAGATTTCGTAGCAATCAGTAAGTCATCAACATACTCGATCCAACAGTTCAGGTCCTAATACATGATCAAGTGCAGCTATGAATACGCCTGAACTCACATTCAGACCAAATGGAACTGCTTTGAATTGGTATGATCTACCTGCAAATATAAACGCTGTATATTTTCGAGACTGTGATGTCATCTTGACCTGCCAGTAGCTCGATCTCAAGTCTACCGATGTGACGAATTTTACTCCATGAAACCTTTGTAATTGTTCATCCATAGCCTCAGGTCGAGTTCTTACTGGAATAATTATTTTATTTATGTTTCTTGCATCCAAAACTATACGTACACTACCATCCTGCTTCAAAACTGGCAAGAACGGACTACTGTAAGGTGAGTCTGACGGTTGAATGATCTCCCACTTAAGCATTTTACGTATTTCATTTTTCACAGCCTCGCGCCTTGCATATGGGACAGAGTACGTTGTCTTGCAAAACGTAGAATGGGGAGCGACCTTCATGTCATATTCGTAGTCACGTATTACTCCAGGTTTCGAAGAAAAGACATGAAGATACCTCATAAGTAAGTGCAGTAAATCTTTCCTTTGTATGTAATCAAGTTCACTTGATTCGCTTACTTCATTCAAAATCTCTTCTCTAATCGGAAGTCCGTCATCAGTATCAAAATCCGTCCAACTGTTACTCTGTCTTGTCATGTGTGCTTGGTTCAAAAACATTCGCTGTACCAGTCTGCGTACCTTAACTTTGTGCTCAGTGTTGACTCTTTTGACCTTGCCGCGCAACAATTGCAGCGTTACCTCCTGTTCACCTACTCGGATTGTACAGATACCCTTTTCTGTATCAATCACTGCCTTATTCTTCCTCAGGAACTCCATTCCTAATAAGCATGAAAGAAGTAGAATTAATCCTTATGGGTACCTGAGCTTGCAAATTGACTCGCTGTGATAAAGATCCTACCGCTCCTGTTACTGAACAACCTTGTACTGGTAACGTTAAAATTTTCATCCCTGCAGAAACTTTCTTAAACATACATAGTGATAAAGCATTTACGTTTGCACCAGTATCAATAATAGCATCTATTGGTGTACTGGCTATATAAATTTTAGTCATTGCTTGTACTTCGTCTTCCCATACGTCATTCAAGTCTGTCTCAATATTTTCCTGCAACAAATCGTCTCTCAAGTCAGTGTCGCGATCATAACGTATTACGTTAAGTCGTTCAAGGTCGAGTTTGCCCCCATTATGTCCCGCAGCATCCCCAAGGAGGCGAAAAGGTGCTGCCTTTAGTTTTCCGCTTTCTTGTGATGCGACTGATTTGATTCTTCTGTCACATCACTTGACGATTCTCGCTGGTTTTTTTACCCATTGTGTGTGTTGATTTGTATCAAACCCTTGTTGGTACTGCACTTGGTTACCAAGCTGAAAAATCGGTACATTACTTGCCTGCGTAAAATATACCGGTGGATTGTATTGTTTTCTTGGTTTATTGTTATTGTATATAAAGTCCTGTTGTGGTGGCGTGTACTGTTGTTGTTGCATGAATGGTTGTTGCTGAGGCGTGTATTGCTGTTGTTGCTGGTGTTGTGGCTGCCCATAGGGTTGTGGTGGAGGTAGCTGACCTCCGCAATTTTGATTGTTGCAACGTTTACCCTTGTATTTGTTCCCATTCTGGTAGAAGTTACTACCGTTATTGTTTGATTGGTATGGGGCATTCCCTTAATACTGTTGTTGCGTGTTGTATATTGGATTGTACCGTTGGTTGCCGTAATGCTTGTTTTTGTGTTTACCATTACGCTAACCATTGTTTCGGCCTCTATTGCGGTTATTGTACTGTTTGTTTCCGTATTGTGTTTCGTGTGAACCATTTCCATTACTACCGTTTCCATTCGAATACGTGCCTGTGTTGTTGTTCTTACGGTTAGCGTTCGCACGCGCGTCTTCGTGTATAAGATCGAGCGAATCAAGGACGGATAAAAATGCGTCCTGATCTTCCTCTGACACGTTCACTAATTTTTCGCGTATGCAAATGGGTAGTTTTGACTTAAGAATCATAATAACATCTTTTGTTGTTATGGGAGTGTCCCAATATTGTATCTTTCTCAAGTACTTTTCAAAGTACCGGCGAAGTCCGCCACTGTTCGAATGGAAATGTTCGGCGTTGTAGACCTCTTTGCGTAGGCGTTGCTGAACACCTGCGCTCCAAAATTTGCTTAAAAAGTTCTTCTCAAACTCGCTAAATGTTTTGCACTTATCAACCATCTCGGTTCCCCATATAGCACTTTCTCCTTGTATGTATCCGGTAATGAATTGTATTCTCTGTTTGTCATTCCAGGCAGCTGGAAAGACTCCTGAAAAGTTCTTTAGGAAAACGACTGGATGAATATTTCGCTTTTCCGGTTGGAATGGTTGAAAAACTTTGTGTTTCAATACACTCTCCTCTTTCATGAGGGTTATGAGTGTCAATTGTTCAGTGTTGTTGTTGTGTGAATCGTTAAATTCATTTTTCGGTCGCGGAATGTACTGTGGTGTGTTGTGTTGCCTGGTATTGATGTTCATCTGGCTCAGAAGGTAGTGAGTGTTTCCCGTCACTCTGGTTATCATACTGTAGTGTTTGAATTTGCTGTTTCAGGTCGGATATCTCATCTGTTACTTGCTTCCGCCATTCCGGCAAATCCCGGGTAAACACTCGTCTAATTTGGCCTAGTTCAGTACAAACAGTGTCTCCTGAACTGCCGGGTGCAGATAATATGTCTAAGGTTGCGGATTTAACATCTTTCAAGTCACGTGTAACCTTCTCCTCAACAAGCTTCTCTTGTACATCAATCCATTCTTTGTAATGTTCGGTAAGTGCTTTAGTGTGCGAAGCAACACTACTGTTAACTCTTTTCTCAATAGTTCGGTCCGAAATGTCATTCGCCATTCACTTACTTTTGATTCTACAGTGGCTACCGCTGTCGCTAACTCGTCTACCTGTCGTGCAACTGTTTTATACGCAAGTTTTACCGAATCGGTTTCTTTGCGACACGCTTCGATTTGAGTTGTGAGATTCTGGCCAATGTTATCAATTTTGTTATTCAGAGTGCTTATCTGTGTTGGCAAAGTGGTTACTTGCGCCGTGACGTCACCCTTAACCGAATCTATCTGTGCTGTGAGGGAGCCTACTTGCGTAGTGAGGGTACCTACTTTCGCATCAATGGTGGTATTTACGTCATTCCTAACTGAGTCAATCTGTGTTGTCATATCCGTTTTCAACTCTGATAAAAACTTGTCTCTGACTTTCTCACGTTGTTCGCGATCACGTTCACGCTGTTCCCTCTCCTGTCTGTCTAGTATCAATTCCTGTAACATTTTGACAATGTCAATTGAGACCGTTATCGGGGAGGTGGGTGTTTCCTGCTGAGTGTCGTCCACGTTAGCTACCTCTTGTCTGTCGTCTGTCCTGGCCGTCGTTCCGCGTGAGCGGAGTCGGTAAATGTTTGTTAACAGTGCCGTCGCTTTCGTCTGCAGAGTTCGCGCTCGATTGTCCGTCCGCCATAATGAAATTCAACTATTGCCAACTTAAAATGGGTACTGCCAACTGAAATTCTGATTGTCAATTATTCTTGCGCGCAAGTTAAAGTCGCGGCGCGTTCGTCAAATGTCTAATGTTACGTGGGTAATAACTGACACACGCCTGTAGCAAAAAGACGAGATGGAGTCAACGCCGTTGAAACAATTGATTGCCAACGCTGTTACACAGAAAAGACTGAAATGGCATCCATCTTGAACTTACACGAGAATACTAACTACAGTATAAAACAAATAGTCAAGCAAAAGGTTACAGAAAATGTTCAAATATTTACGTAGAAAAAAAGTGGTTTTTTACGTTAAGCTACAGAAAGGATAGAGTGAGGTCGAATTTGAAGGTCAAATGAGCTACTCTTTAGACAGAACTATGGCAAAAGAAAATTTGGTACTCACTCGGCGTTGTCTTCAAAACTGCAAATCTGCGTCTTATTAAATCCCAAGATATTTGTGTAAATACCGCGTCCTTCAATATTGCGTATATTTATTGCTCATCCGTAATTTTATGCAGCATTGGGTTCCAAAGAGCGATACGTGAAATAAGACAATCATATATTAGTACCGTGACACTTTCAATATTTTAGTCAATTCCCTGTTCGGGCGCCAGATCTGGTATGATTTTTTTTTTTTTTAATTTAATTGAAAGCTTTGTTGCTTTGGTAAAAATAAAATTGGTTCTTTTTGTCGTGACAGAATTAATTACTATTAATCACACCAGATTTGTCGGAGAACAGCAGCAACATGTGTAATTGATCCGGCTTTAAGAAATTCTATTACCTTTTAGCGGAAAATTCGTGCGGTACTCTCCGACGTTAGAAAAGTCGTGGTGTTCCGTTCGGAGCAGGAGGCGGCTGTCTTTTCTCATTCGCGATATCGAAAATTACTAAAAAATGAACAGAAATTTTTTTTTTCGGAGGAAGTTCGCGCGGAGAGAACAGACAGAAGTTACATTAAAGAAACCTAAGGGACCAACTAATTGGATTTGTACAAACATATAAACAGAACTGAAAGAACTTGGAATAAATAATATAACGATGTCATCACGACAGCCTCCTGTTCCGACAGAACACACGCTGGATCATAAGCTGCATAAATCTTTTAAACAGAAAAGATTATCACAAGTATAATTAATGAAAATAAGGTTGAGAGATTTTCTTTGAAATTAAATAAACTTCAAGGCTTCAAGTATTATATTATGAAACGGAAACTTACATTAACATGGCCACCCATTGTGGCGGTGGAGCGAATTTTCATGATACACATTCTCGCTTGTTTGTGGCTACATATATTTTTAATCACTTAAACTCTTAAATTTACACTAAAATGATTATATCAGCATGGAGCACAATACTTTTGCGACCGACTCGCAACACATTCACAGAACAGCTAGAGAGCGGCGCGGCTCCCTGCAGAAGTAAAAATTGGCAATTGTTATTTTGAAACATAGGTGCCTCGTTTTTTTTTACTGATCGATAGCAGCGTATAACAGTTTATAGCTATCGTGATATTCTGCGCTTTTCAGGAGCGCGGCAAAGATATCTGGTTACAACATTCATTGGTATATGTTAAAAGTTCGCACATACTGACGCGAATACAGAAAAAAAACTTTTACATGTTAAAAATCGCAGTGATAATGGCTGTAATGTCACATCTACCACATTAAAATATATCATCATGGAACTGCAAAGTTTTCGTATCTTCTCCCTGAAGTTTAATTCCCTTCTCTAATTTCTCCTTGGCTTCTTCCGCAGCTTGCTCAGTGTACTGTTGTATAACATCGGAGATAACCTACAACCCTATCTCGCTCCTTTCGAAACCACTTCTTCCCTCTCATGTCGTTGGACTCTTATAACTGCTGTCATCGCACAAGTTGTAAATAACGGTTAATTCCTGATCTCTTATCCTTGCTATCCTAAACACTTCGAAGAGAGTAGTCTAGTCCACATGTTTAAAAGCATACTTTAAGCCTGAAAGTGCTCTAAACGTAGGTTGGCCTCTCGTCAACGTATATTCTAAGCTAGGTCTTAGGGTCATCAGCGCATCTCGTCTCATGTCTCTGAAATCAACGTCGGCCTCTTTCAGTTTTCCTATATCATTGTCAATAATTTGTGACAAAGCTTACCAACATGTCTTATTAGACTGATGATTCAGCAGTCTCCTGTCTTATTATGAATTTGAGTTGTTACTTTCTTACAGAACTGACAAACTGACAGAACGACCATGAAATATCGTATCTAGTTATTTAACTATAACCTTGTTACCATGATGTCCCTCACTGCGCAGAAAAGCGAGTGAGAAACCTCATTTCTCTTTAACACTAGCGCACAGTCGCGAAATATCGACCGTACAGTGGTTGTGCAGGTTCAAAATCTTTGTGACGGACCCGGTCTTCAATAGGAAGTCAGTGTGCCACATGCCACCTAGGAGACGGGTACTCGGCAGAGATACGGTGTACTTGGCAGATCGGCGTCACTTTACTGGACTGCAGTATTACTGAAATGCGTTTTGTCAAGAGTCAATAGGTTCACTTTAGGCCGCGAGACAAAATTAAATAATCAACAAATTAATCAAATTAAAAAAGAAAAAGATTTAAGCCTAAACTCGTTTCATGTAACTCGCTTGGCAATAAGAGGGAAGAACAATAATTCGCGTACGTTCCTCACATTTCCTCCGGTTTTGGAATTGCCTATCCTAGACTGTATGTGTCCTACAGGTATGACATACGATCCTAACCCATGAGTTGCACTCTGGCAGAAATGCAGGAGTAAGACTGTACATTAAGACATTTTTGCTTAGTAAATAACATGTAACCAACCATATTATCACAAAATTTCATCCCTCTTAGAGTGTGAACTTTGTAAAAAATGTAGAAAAATTGTGTGTTCGAGTAACAGCTACGTATATTTTATTCCTCTGAGCTTATTTGAAACCATGTAGGAATACACCGTGCTGCGCCACCAGGTTAAAAGCAATAGCAAACAATCTCGTAAGTCTCGGGTGACAATAATCCATTTGTATTATTATGATATTTTTTGTAGCACGTGTAACCAGTGAATCCTACATAACGGGATAATTCAGCAACTGACATTGATTTCCAATGCTTGTAACTTGTATAGTGGCAACTACACTCCTGGAAATGGAAAAAAGAACACATTGACACGGGTGTGTCAGACCCACTATACTTGCTCCGGACACTGCGAGAGGGCTGTACAAGCAATGATCACACGCACGGCACAGCGGACACACCAGGAACCGCGGTGTTGGCCGTCGAATGGCGCTAGCTGCGCAGCATTTGTGCACCGCCGCCGTCAGTGTCAGTCAGTTTGCCGTGGCATACGGAGCTCCATCGCAGTCTTTAACACTGGTAGCATGCCGCGACAGCGTGGACGTGAACCGTATGTGCAGTTGACGGACTTTGAGCGAGGGCGTATAGTGGACATGCGGGAGGACGGGTGGACGTACCGCCGAATTGCTCAACACGTGGGGCGTGAGGTCTCCACAGTACATCGATGTTGTCGCCAGTGGTCGGCGGAAGGTGCACGTGCCCGTCGACCTGGGACCGGACCGCAGCGACGCACGGATGCACGCCAAGACCGTAGGATCCTACGCAGTGCCGTAGGGGACCGCACCGCCACTTCCCAGCAAATTAGGGACACTGTTGCTCCTGGGGTATCGGCGAGGACCATTCGCAACCGTCTCCATGAAGCTGGGCTACCGTCCCGCACACCGTTAGGCCGTCTTCCGCTCACGCCCCAACATCGTGCAGCCCGCCTCCAGTGGTGTCGCGACAGGCGTGAATGGAGGGACGAATGGAGACGCGTCGTCTTCAGCGATGAGAGTCGCTTCTGCCTTGGTGCCAATGATGGTCGTATGCGTGTTTGGCGCCGTGCAGGTGAGCGCCACAATGAGGACTGCATACGACCGAGGCACACAGGGCCAACACCCGGCATCATGGTGTGGGGAGCGATCTCCTACACTGGCCGTACACCACTGGTGATCGTTAAGGGGACACTGAATAGTGTGCGGTACATCCAAACCGTCATCGAACCCATCGTTCTACCATTCCTATACCGGCAAGGGAACTTGCTGTTCCAACAGGACAATGCACGTCCGCATGTATCCCGTGCCACCCAGCGTGCTCTAGAAGGTGTAAGTCAACTACCCTGGCCAGCAAGATCTCCGGATCTGTCCCCCATTGAGCATGTTTGGGACTGGATGAAGCGTCGTCTCACGCGGTCTGCACGTCCAGCACGAACGCTGGTCCAACTGAGGCGCCAGGTGGAAATGGCATGGCAAGCCGTTCCACACGACTACATCCAGCATCTCTACGATCGTCTCCATGGGTGAATAGCAGCCTGCATTGCTGCGAAAGGTGGATATACACTGTACTAGTGCCGACATTGTGCATGCTCTGTTGCCTGTGTCTATGTGCCTGTGGTTCTGTCAGTGTGATCATGTGATGTATCTGACCCCAGGAATGTGTCAATAAAGTTTCCCCTTCCTGGGACAATGAATTCACGGTGTTCTTATTTCAATTTCCAGGAGTGTATTTACACTATAGCACCAAAGAAACTGGTATAAGCATTGGTATTCAAATACAGAGATATGTAAACAGGCAGAACACGGTGCTGCAGCCGGAAACACCTATGTAAGGTAAGTGTCTGGCGCAGTTGTTAGAACGGTTACTGCTACTAGAATGGTAGGTTATCAAGATTTCAGTTAGTTTGAACGTGGTGTTATACTCAGCCGCAGAGCCATAGGACACAGTATCTCCGAGGTAGCGATGAAGTCAGGATTTTCAAGAACGACCATTTTACGAGTGTACCGTGAATATCAGGAATCTGCTAAAACATCAAATTTCTGACATTGATGCGGTCGGAAAAAAGATACTGCAAGACCGGGACCAACGACAACTGAAGTGAATCGTTCAGCTTGGCAGAAGTGCAACCCTTCCGTAAATTGCTGCAGATTTCAGTGCTGAGCCATCAACAAGAGCCACCGTGCGAACCATTCAATGAAGCATCATGGATATGGTCTTTTGGAGCCGAAGGCCCACTCGTGTACCGCTGCTGACTGTACGACACAAAGCTTTACGCCTCACCAGGGCCGGTCAGCAACAAATTTGGACTGTTGATGGCAGGAAATATGTTGCCTCGACAGACGAGTCTCCTTTCACATTGTACGGAGGGAATCGACGTTTACGAGTATGGAGATAACCTCACGAATCCATGGAGACTGCACGTCAGCAGAGCACTGTTCAAGCTGGTAGAGGCTCTGTAATGGTATGGGACGTGTGCAGTTGGAGTGATATGGGAATCCCGAAACGTCTAGATACGACTCTGGTAGATGACACGTACGTAAGCATACTCTTTGATCACCTGCATCCATTCATGTCTAATGACATTCCTACGGGCTTGGACAATTACAGTAGAACAATGCGACATCCCACACGCCTAAAATTGCTACAGAGTGGCCCTAGGAACATTCTTCTGAGTTTGAATACTTCCGCGGGCCACCCAACTCCTCGGACATGACTGTTATTGAGTTTACTTTAGTGCCTTGCAACTCGCTGTGCAGTAGAGATCTCCATCCATTCGTATTCTTACGGTTTAATGGACAGCTCTGCAGGATTCATGGTATCAGTTCGCTCCTGCTCTACTTCAGACGTTAGTCGAGCTCATGCGAGGTCGTACTGCGGTACTTCTGCGTGCTCGCGGGGTCCTACACGATATGAGGTAGGTGTTTCTTTGGCTCTTCAGTGTATTTATAACTTATAAAAAATAGCAATCTTTGACCACATTTCTCGTAGAAAAAATAATTATCCAGATTTAATACTTTAAAAATATATCAAAAAGAGTCTTGACCACAGTAAAATATTTATTTACAATGGTTACCGCTTTCGGCCTGGATGTGTGTGTCTTCAGAAAATTTATACCAACATGATACGCGGTGGCGGTGAACGGAGCAAATTTTCTGACTCCAGGAATGTCACCAGCTGCTCATTTTTGCAACACAGCCTGTGACCAGCAAGGAGAAGTAGGTGGCGACATTTCCTGCATTTTGAAGGACAATGCTGGGGCACATATGGCACAAGGTGTGACTTATTTGTTCCAACGATGGGACTGGCAAGTGCTGTACCAACCACAACACTACCCGGACTGAAGCCCTTGTGACGTCCACTTGATGCATAAATTGAAGAAAGCAGTTCATGACAATCGCTCCAGAATTACACAGATTCGTCGGGCAATAGGTCCTTCTGCTCGAACTATCACCACAACTGGAACTGCTAAGCGTGTTATACGATTTCCACATCGATGACAACAGTATACAATGGTTATGACTACTCTGAACGACAGTTTATCTTTGAAACACATACCTAACGTGAAGGACAGTTAATCTTTGAAACGTATATCTATTTTGCCTGTTTGCAAATAAATAGTTGCCACTATTATAGATCCAATCATCGAACTGAGATTATTAATGAAAATCTTGCCTGGTCACAAGAAAGTTTTCTGGGAGCAGTGCATGAAGAAATAGCTGTCAGACGTAAAACTGTAGGGTCACCAAACCCTGACTTACAAGCTACTTTTCATTTCGGAAAAAGAGGTAAGGGTAAAGTACATCTATCAGTACACTACCTATGGGGGAAAACAACACATAGTAAGGTTGAAATTGTAGTTCAAATGGCTCTGAGCACTATGGGGCTTAACATCTGAGGTCACCAGTCACCTAGAACTTAGAACTACTTAAACCTAACTAACCTAAGGACATCACACGCATCAATGCCCGAGGCGGGATTCGAACCTGCGACTGTAGCAGTCACGCGGTTCCGGACTGAAGAGCCCAGAATCGCTCGGCCACAACGGCCAGGGAAATTGAAGCTCAAGTTGTGAACTATTAAATAATTTTCGAAAGCGATCACTTATATTTCCAGCGACGTGTTTAGAAAGGTAGATACTAAGAACAATGATATGTTACGATAACTAAAGACTTCCCTCAAAGAAGGTAGTATATCACATTTTTAGCAAGGCTGAGTTTTCAGTGAAATGAAGTGGTACATCACATGAGACACGATACCACAGTAACGGATACCTTTTCTCTATTGAAAATGTGAGCTCTTTGTAGCTGTAAAGTTGACCACTCTAAAAGAACATTGCATATCAATAAAAATGGCAGACGTGGCTGATGTGAGTTTTGCTCCATAGGATAATGTATCGTGAAATAAAAACGTAGAAAGGAAAATAAATCCATTATGTAGGTAGCGGAATGTCAAAAAAGCTGGAGGAATAGTGGAAAAATTTATATTTCTAATGCTGGTTAAGAGGTGCCTGGAAAAATGGTACATATAAGAACGTTATGTATATCATTGTAACGTATATATTGTACACTAGAATGATATGCTTAGTCTGACTGTTTATTTGGGCAAAGCAGTAACTGTGCAATGATACTTTCGACAACTGTCTTGTTTTGATAGAATATTTTACAACAGCATAGCGTAAGTGTTTGTTTTGGAGCATATCTTTCTGCCTTGGGACCATACTTTGGCATTGATTGTGAGAAAAAGACGCGTAATGGATGGCATGAAGACCAATGAATGCACGTAATGTCTGAAGCTTGTTTAAGGTCACCTTTCATTACAAAGGAAAAGGGCCAGAATGACACTGTCGCTGTCAATGTTCTTGAAGGGATTGCGGTGTGAGATCCTAATTTGAAAATGAGTAGTTCCATGGCTGAATATCAATGTAGATGATCCAAATGCACTGTATCTGCGTCTTAGTCATAATTTGATATAACCGTGGTTAAAACAAGAGAGAAAAATCAAGTTACTATCCTTATACTTGTTACGAGGTTTCCTTTATTATATAAAGAGCTTCTTCCTATTTCGACAGAAAAGATTAGGGACATGTTGGAGAATTTTAAATACCTTGATATACAACACAGGAAATTTTATGTGAACTTATCTACTGAGTGAAGAGTTTAATTTATTTTTCCTCTGTTTAATTGTTTTCTTTGCTATTGTTTCTTGTTTCATATATAGAAATAAATTCTTTTTGGATTGGAGATTACATAAATAAATACGTTCTATTTCTTCAGTACCTCAGATAATATATTTGTTGATACTTTCCAATACTTTACCCTCTGTAACAGAAAATTAATTGTTTTTTTACATACAATCTTATTCGACAATGTACGTTTACAGGATATGTAACGTTCCTACGCGGAGAACTACGCTAAATTTAAGGTAACTTTCTAGATATTATAAATTATGCTAAACGTAAGATGCTGTTCTGTAATACATACTGTATATTTTGATCACGCACAATAAAACGTACAAGTAATGGCACCAAAGGAAAACAACAATTGTTTCTACTTACTGAAAAATTATGAAATTGTGAAACACAACCTTCTTTGAAGGAGGTATTCAATTCCGAGCAGTGTCTATTGCCTAATAAAAAAGGTCGGATTTCAGTTTAAATTTTCTTGACGAAAACGCCAAATTTTTATAGCTAATTAACTTAAAACTTCTTTATTTTTAATGTGTCATTAACATTACTTTCTACCAAATTATAAAACTAAAGTTACGTGTGTGAGTGAGGCATTACTTTTATATATCTCAGTTGAGAAGTGTGTTTAATGCAGGAACTGGATGATCGAAACTTTCATTATTTGTTTTCATCGACGTATTGCGTTTGTTTATATTGCATGGCTCCGGTGGGACAAAAAGGAGACCCTGAATAAATCAGCTACAGAATCTTGTAGTGTTACTCAATATCTCAGCACTCACATCGACCTCTGTAATTTGCGCCGACAGTGGTATCGACGGGTCGTTTTCAACACAAGTTACTTGAAACAATAATAACCTTGGGGTAGGCCCCAGATGGATTTCACCAACACTTTCTTCCACCCTCCTTGTAAGAGGAATAGGAGTGACGGCGGTGGACTGTTGCCACACAGACGGAGCTGATTCGCTACTGGAGTGGGTGGCGCCTTCCGCGTTCGGAGCGAGATGCGCGAAGAAGACAGAGAGGAACGCCGCCTGTCCTGGAGGGAGAGCGGGCGTTCAGTCATCAAGCTCAACGTGCGCCACCTGTGGCTGTTCGGGGTGTGGCCACTGGGCACCTGCCCGCTGTACGACGCGTACACCGCATTCGGGTTCTCTCTTGGTGTGTGGAACACCGTGGAGGGAGTGGTGGCCGCCTGCTTCATCTGGGGAGACCTGGAGGAAATGACACTGGTCTTCGCCAACACTTTCACCATCGCCAGCGGCCTGGTCAAACTGGCCTTCTACACGCGCGACAGGGGCCTCTACAGCGCTCTGGCGCGGCGTCTGGAGGACCTGCTGTCGGTGCAGAGGGAGGTGTGCTCCGAGGACCCTGAGCTGGCCAGCATTCTACGCGGCTCTCGGAAGCAAGCGGGGCGCCTCACCGTGGGCATGTTGCTGATGATGTTCTCGCAAGGATTCGTTTGGTTTCCCATTCCGGCCATAGCACATCCCGGCGAACGCCGTCTGCCGTTCGCGCAACACGACTGGGACAACAATACCCATTACTACGGGCTGTCGTACGCAGTACAGTGCGTGGCAGGCGTGTACCTGAGCCAGATCAGCTTCAGTATGGACTGCCTGTTCGCTGCGATAATGATACTTGTGGCTGCCCAGCTGAAGATCGTGTCGTGTCGTATTGGAAAACTAAAAGCAGACGAGATTTATGAGCAGGAGGGAGAGAGAGATGACCGTTTAGGGGAAACGGTACTCAGAGCGTGCCAGAAACCATACAGCAATTTGTGCCATTGCATCGAAACTCATCAGAAAATTCTTAGGTACGTTGTCTGTATTGTTCACGAGAAGGAGGTTATTTTTTAACAGGCCTTTCTTTCAAGTTTCCCTTCCATAGTATCTATTCTCAAAAATTGTAGCTGACTTTACATTTATTTTTATTTTTTGTAAGTGAAGTGTTCTATCGGCTGTACCGCAAGTAGATTTCGTTATTTGTCACACAGTGACACGTCTCGGCGCCCTCCTCATGCTATTGATTTTTGCTCGTGTTTCTCTGTCCGCCTATAATAAGAAAGACAAACGTAGATACATTTTCGCGTCCACTCACTTAAAAGTAATCCAAATGCAACCGTAAGGGCTGTGGTTAACTATATCCACTATGAACAATGAGTTGTCTTTCGCCTTACTTTCTTCCTGACTATGAGGGGATCCAGTTTCTAATGAATTAACCGTTCCAATACGTACAACAAAGTCGAATAACTATAAACAGGACCAACTACTGTAGTAGAAATTTTTATCGATTGTATGTTCCTTTCACTCTTTACCGGTTCGCCCCCGGCAGCCGAGTGGTGCCGGCACGGTAGCTCAGCGTGTTCGGTCAGAGGGCTGTCTGCTTTCTGTAATAAAAAAAAAAATAGTCATAAATGAGCGATCAACTGGAACTGGTGTCTTGTGACGTCCGCCCAGACCTAACGCGACGAACTACATCGAATAAAAAAGAGTCAAAAATCAAATGGCTCTGAGCACTATGGGACTTAACATCTGAGGTCATCAGTCCCCTAGACTTAGAACTACTTAAACCTAACTAAACTAAGAACATCAGACACACCCATGCCCGAGGCAGGATTCGAACCTGCGACCGTATCGGTTGCGCGGTTCCAGACTGAAGCGCCTAGAACCTCTTGGCCACTCCGGACGGAAAAAAGAGGTGGTCACCGCGATAGAATGTCAATTCTAAGGACCCGGGTTCGATTCCCGGCTGGGTCGGAGATTTTCTCCGCTCAGGGACTGGGTATTGTGTTGTACTAATCATCATTATTTTCATCCCCATCGACGAGCAAGTCGCCGAAGTGGCGTTAACTTGAAAGACTTGCACCCGGCGAGCGGTCTACCCGACGGCAGGCCCTCATCACCTGACATTTACATTTTTTACTCTTTAGTGGATGGTCTAAGGCTTTGAAAGTTCTCGGTGGTTTAAGACTGCGCATTGCGTTGGAATGCGAAACGTTGCCTTTAAAAGACAATACTCATATTAAGAGTGTGAGTCAATAAATGTCGACAAATAAGTCGCAAACGCCATAATACCATATATCATTTAAAATTTCGCTCCCATATCTATCTAAAAAGTGGCACTACATGCAGCGTAGAAGCTAGCCGATAGAAGTACTCGACTAGAGAAACATGATTTCCGTGAGCTGCGGAGCTGTCTGCAAAGCACTCCCATTGTGAAATTCGTCCCGCATACGGTTAGAACTGTATTTCATGGAGTGTTCAGTTGGATACAAGAATTGAGTGAAGGACAAAAGAGGTCTGAGACAATGAACTCCCCGTCCACTCTGATTATCCAGAGATGGCACGATACCGTCTAGGGATATTTCTCTACCGCCAGGACGTATTGGTCTTGTGGGATGCATCAATTTATGAAACCAAGCAAGCTCGTTTTGGGTATAACGAGAATCATTCGTTAGGTACGAACACTGTCACAAGAATTCTATGTTGCAGGCTATTAACGCCTTGTCGAGCGATAGGATTTGCGTTCAAGTTTATAAACGGAATATGTTGAAAAGAAAAAGAAATTACTGGCTGGTATACGTGGCACTGATATCTTGTCCCAGTTTTTGACTTATTTATTAAACCACCCCCTCATATCACCTATCCGGTCACTATTCGCGCTCCTGAATCGAAGCTTTAGTTATGACACTTGATACGAGGGGACATAAAAAAGTATGTTACATGCGTCATCTAACGCTAAGATCGTTATAGAACAAAAGTCACACGTTGTCAGAGAGGTGCGCGTTTTCTTGGGTGCCTGCAGACACATTTCTACTTTGGTACGGATAAGAGGTGTGTCACAGTGTGTGGCTGAAATTGTGTGGTAACTGGACATGTACATCAAAGCTGAAATAACCCTACAATTGTACTCCACAAGCCACCATACGGTCCGTGGAAGAAGGTACGGGGGATCAAAAGGCCTAGTTTTTACGCAAATTCACTCTGAAATTATGGCAAAAGCTGGACCAAAAGCATTATCGCTCGTGCAGCTGTAGTGAAGTTGTAGCAACAGTCTGAACAGCTCCACACATGTGTGCGATGCTTACGGGAAAGAAAGGCCATCTAAATCGACCGCAGACGACAATGTCCCGGCAGTCGAGGAACTGATTCACCGCAGTCGCAGATTGTCCAAGGAGACACACTGGTCCTCGAATATTACCACAACCAAGGGGAGGATTTCTATCGCCGTGCCGTTGAATAATTGCTGGGAATTTCCGAACGTTGTTTACAGAGAGACTAGAACTAACTAAACACTCAGAGAGCCACCGTGTGGTGCATGGCGGAGGGTAACTTGCACAACTACTAGGCATTTCCTTTTCTGTTCGATTCGAAAATGTCTATATGCCTCCATAATATCTCTTATTTCTCGCTCCTTACGCGGAATGTGTGTTGGCCACATTAGAATCATTCAGCAGTGAGCTGCAAGTGCCACTTCTGTGAATTTTCCAAATAGTAGTTCGCGAAAGGAATGTCGTGTATCTGTTTCTCTTTGAGGTGTAGTGCCGCATTCAATAAAAGTTACTCAGGTTGCGGTAATGATGCATATCTCACTTTTTGAAGTCCTCCAGTATCTCCTATTCTCTAAACATCACAGCAGCTTCCTGACTGATAAAATTCAGGCACAGTAGCAGCCATTAGATGAATTAAGGTAACCATATATTTTTTATTTTTCAGTAGTGCTCAGCTGTAAAGCGATTTAACAATATTATACAGTGGTTCTCGGATTTTAGAATCACTGGATAGACAAATCAGAGAGAACTAAGCCGTGTTGGATGAAGTAATGGAATGTAGTTAAACAGTAAAACATAATAATAAGAGTTGAGTGTGGCTCAAATGGCTCTGAGCACTATGGGACTTAACTTCTGAGGTCATCAGCCTCCTACAACTTAGAACTACTTAAACCTAACTGACCTAAGGACATGACACACATCCATGCCCGAGGCAGGATTCGAACCTGCGACCGTAGCGGTCGCGCGGTTCCAGTGAGTGTGTCTGACTGTGCTAACTTTCATAACTATTACTTACGTGCTCTCTACGGCGGAAGTTACATTCCTCTTAAGCTGTAACAATATCTCCTACTAAAGATCACTTCTTTGGCTAGATACTTTTAACTCTTGGACACTCATAACAATTTGTGGGCGGAAGAAAGTCCAAACGTTGTGCATGAATGACACTCACAGGAGCTAATGGGTCGTAGCTGCCGTATTGAACGTTAACATTATCGTGAAAGTTTTTCCAAACACGGTTAGTTTCGAAATGCAGATTGGTTCCCAGATTCGACTTCCCACTGATTCCTTCGATCCACAAACCGCCGGTAGTACAGCAGAACCAGAATTGCGAATATTGAAGAATTATATGTTGAAATTACCATTTAATATACATGACCTTTATTCACACAGATCAGAAATACTTTTCCCTACTAATGACTATAACCTTAGTACTTACTCTTGCCCACAGTTCGGAAAATAGGTTCACAATTACAGAACTGCTCTAATAGCTTCTCGTAACAATAGCAGACGCCTATCCCAACCACTTTCCAAGCCAAAACTGCTCGAAAAAAACCTTTTATCTCGTTAAGATTCAAGGATTAAAGCCTTCGTTGCCAGCCATAGAACTTCTATAACATTGTTTTCCAGCGGCGACGGCCGTTAAATACCATTTCTGGCACGCAGCTTATACGCACTCTTAAATTATTCACACTGTACACAATCTGTACAAGATATACTGTGATATGCTTTGGGATTTATTTCCGTTATTCTGGTTACTATAATCTATTCACAGTTGCTGAACTGTTATGAACCGTCACAAACCACGAGTGTGCTGTAGATACTTACTTACAGGGATCACATCTTTTACTATTTTAAGAGTTTGCCTAAGTAGCTCATCAGTCTAACAGCAGCCTTCAGGAAGAATGGATATTTCGCCCTGAAGATCAGCAGTATACTAACAGTCAAAGAAAGAAAAAGAAGAATCGTGTAATGAAAATAGCACCCCAGCAACATTAAAAACTTTTCTCACGTTCTAGATATCTTCTAGATAATACGGGTCCTCCACCGTATAACTCTACAGATGTTTTAGCTTCGATAAAGGATGAATTATTATTGCGGAAACTTGGAGTATACGAAAACAACTTTGTGGTAGGGGTTATGTAGACCGGACTTCACCCACCGTGGAATTACTGCACATTATATATCCACTTCGCATGAAACGGAATTCGATAAAGCAACGATTTTGACTACTATTGATTCATTTTGGACATTCCCTTGTTCAAGAGTCCATGGAGACGAGCATGGTAGAAAAACCTTATCAAATAGGACAGCGTCTACCAGTTTGGGAACGCATGGACAGCCATTATTTTCAAGGTTTGCTTTCAGCGAAAACGGCAGAGAACTCCGAAGATGAACGCAAGTGGCAACCCAGCACAGAGCTGAGTTTCGCATTTCTAGCCAAGGGCGCCACCAGTTGACAGTGTGGTTGGTTTTGAAGTTACGATCATGACTCATGTGCGAAAAGAATAGAGCCCACTATTAAATGTCCGACGTAGTTAGCCGATGTGAGACTGTGATGGTTCATCTGAAGATTTCTGGCAATTTCCCGGATTAGGCATCGTGTGTGGTAGTAGATGACGATCGGATGCACTCTATAAGCATCTTGGAGAAGTACAACCAGTCAAAATGTTCATGCCTGAGTTAGAGCCCGAGCACTCATAAAACAGCTCCTTTTTAAAATGCGTTGTACCTTATAAACAGCTGAGAAAGGCTGTACAGCCCAAAGAATATTGTAATCTAAATAAAGTAAAAGTATATTTTTATCAAAAAATGTGGCAAAATGTTATCATTGCGACAGTTTTTGGTGGCTTTTGGCACTGTTGTCTCTCGTATATTTGTAATCGCTCTCCAGCGCTCCTTGTGAAACTGACACTCCTAGATGACATGATATAATAAAGAAATAGTCATTAGCCGAAGGCAAGGTTCCCGGATCGTACATTACTTTGGCACAAGGTTTTAATCTGGCACGACGTTCTTAATCATTTCATAGAGAAATAAGCATCGGCTATCAAATGTTACCTTCTAATCAAAGTAATTCAATAGCTCTCTTACATGAAAGAAAACGAAGTTCAGCGATAATCTCTGGGATGTTTCAGATGACCTTCAGATGTAAGTGTTTACGGGAGGCATCTACTCAATCATCGTCCTTATTACGTCACAAATTGTTCCCTGAAGCGATCCTAGAGGAGGCGGTTTGCAATTGCCTCACTAGGAGTTGTGGATAACGTGTAACAGTATTGCACCCATGTCTGCGATAAGTGCTTCACCAATGGCGTGTTGTGTTTTGTGTTCTTATGGGTGATAATGGTAATAAAAGAAAGGTGATGGGACTTGGAGTTGGCACATAGAATACCTTTCTCGAAATACGCGTAGAGTGACACTTGAACTTCATGTCTGTAGCCAACGCTCTGCAGTAGAGCCAAGACGCTACGCAACTATTTGCTGAGATTTGGATATCAGCAAAAGTCACTGGCAATAAGGTCTCAGGATCAGGAAGTGTATGGCCCAACATGTCGACCAAACAAAGCTGATCAATTTTTGTTCAACCACTCAGAATCCAAATGGTTACAGCCAGGAAGAGCGCCACCACTACAGTTCGGAACTGTTACGCATAAAGTCATGAAGATGAGCAAATCACTGGTATATTACTGCAACAGAATACGTAGCTTTATATTTTCAAACTAGTAAAGTAAGAATTTTAAACAGAAATAGGTCTAAAACAGATATCTTATTCATGGATCTTGAGACAACTCGAATATTATACATCTGATCATGTAGACAGTATTAAGGACATTTTATTTCTATTATATCTGTGCATTCCACCAGTTACTCAAGAATGTCGTGAACAAACGGTGAAAAGGTTGACATAGACATGTATTTGTACAAAAATCTATTTTCTTCCGTAAAAGTTTCCTTATAGAACAATTTGAGATGTGTGTATCAAGCTGTAGAGATGTAGAAGAGTAGAACTATTAGTTTAAGAAGGTGACTTGCCTTTTTTCCCATGACTGTTCCCACATATGTATTCAATGCGTATATTGAACACTCTTCCTCCTCCTCCTCCTCCTCCTCTCTCTGTCAACCTCTTCCTTCCTCTGTCTGTCCACTTCATCCTTCTACCTCTACCTATCTCCTACTCCCCACTCTCTCTGTCTCTTCATCTCCTCCTCCCCTCTCTTGATCAATTTCCTCCTTCTCCTCTCTTTGACTATATCTTCTTCCATCTGGCCCTCTGACCACATTCCCCCCTCCCCCCCCCCCCCCCCCTTATTTCCGTCTGTGTCCCTCTTTCCCTCTACAAATTCGCCACTACCCTCTACAACTTCCTCCTGCCTAATGCATCTCCTAGGATCCCTCTGTCTGTCCAATTTTTCCTCCGCGTCGCTCGATCCCCTCCACTATCGTCTCAATCTGTCCCCAACCATGCTCATCAACAAGTGCAGCCTCGGTAATACAGTTCAATAGCAGTCTGATACTGCTCACAAAGCTCAGCTGTTATGTAGTGCAGGCTACACATCAAGGCCTTGAAATTCGTTTGCCTCTGACAATCAGGTCATCATCCAAAGTAGGTCAACATGCTGATACACAACAATACAACGCGCAGTCTACATGTTGGGCCCTGGAGAACTGCTTCTTTTCCGATTTGTAGGCTGCCCACATTTAGGAGAGTGTGTGAACCTAAACCAATCACTGCTTCACTTCCTATCTTTCTTCCAGAAAGCTCTTTATTAATTCATTCTGTTCGTCTTCCTTTCATCTGTCCATTTTTTTCTTGGTAGCTTCTATCGTTGAGACTTATTCAAGTTCCTTGTGTTTGATTTTACTTCGGTTTTCTGCCAATTTATCCTTCTGATATTGCCATTTGTTGCAGGTATTCTTGTGTTTATTTTATCCAGTTGGTATTGCTTTGCTTGAATTAACAATGTTAAATATATACTTTGTGAGGCTTTTTTATCTGTCCTACAAAGGTGTCCATAGAATGGTATGTGTATTTTCCTAAATTTATTTGTAACGTCTGTGTGTTCGAAGAGTTCCATTGTAGGCCGTCTGACACACGTTCAATGTTGGAGAACAGCTAAACGCGTTTTTCTAGGAAGCTTTTGGTTTTGTTTCTCTAAGTCACGAATTACTGTCATCCCGCTGCATGCTTGTGGTAAAATCACCGTGTCGTAGTGCCATAGTTCTGCATTACGAGATATATCTCTTTGGTTCCAGTGATTGTATGCCTGTTTCTACGCCTTTTTGCAGTTTCAATTTTCTTTCTGTGTTAGAGATATTTTGCAGTCCCATGGGTTGGATGGTTCTCTTAAGTACTGAAGTGAGATAAATGTGAGGGTTTTCCATACTCTTTTTTTCAGTGGAGGTTTTCCAGTTGATTTTCATAGGAAATTTGGAGTCTGCCTTTTGAGGAGATATCATGTAGTTTATGTATCGCTAGTTTAGCACGGCGCGGGGTAGCCGTGCGGTCCACCCACTTACTATCGCATTTGCGTTTTTATCTTCGAATAAGTGGCAGTTCCGAGTATCTCTACGAATACCTCCCACTTTTCTGTGGTTTTATTATTATTATTGAAATCACTCCATACTTTCATCCTATATTCGACAGTTTGATCGCACACGATGTTCCACCAACTATGTTTTCTCCCAAGTTGACCTACCGGTAATTTTATTGTTGGATTCACTTTCTCTCTGAGTTTAGACCAATTTGCGGTATCCGCCCAATGGATTGCTTCAATGATTTTCTTCTTGAGTGCTAGATATTCGGGATCAGCCCAAATATTTGGGGTTACTCTTGTCTCAGAAATCTAACATCTGCGGGTCTCTTTCGCTGTAGTCATTTGTTGGTGTGCATACTTTAATCAGTGTATATGCCTTGTTTCCTGATTTTATTGGCAGTGCTGAGAGTATTTCAGAAGGTAACGTGAAGGTAACGTAAAGTCAATGACTGAACTGCGAAACCTCTGCCAAATTGTTTCGCTCCTTTGTTGATATGCACAGCAGGTTTGCTTCATAGAGCCTGCAATGCTCATAATCAAATTGATTTTCGCCTGTATACCGGGTTTCGTGCAATGCTTCTGTCCAGGGTACTTGTGAGCTGTTTCATTCCTGATTTCAGGGAAGTGTTTACGTTCAGTGTACCTATGAAAAATTTTTTTTGTTCGAAGAGGTTTTGAACAGCTTCTCTACATGGAACGTGTGGTCCCCCAGAATTCTACGACCAGATCGGAAATTCATTTTACTGACTGGTGCGTGGGATAGTGGAATTCTTTCTTGTTGTTCTGCCAAGGTTGCAGCAAGTTGAAGAATGTTTTTGTGTGATCTACGATGATTGTGCCACATCTATTAGACATACACATTGGTGGTCGAAGTGATATCTTAATGAGTATGGACAGACCTAAAGTAGAATTCAGCAGATTATCGTAAATTTTTAAATTAATAACTTCTGAATACATAATGCTACCGTACTTCCAGAGTATCAAACTGCAGATCTAAAAGAGGGAATTCAGCGTGTTTATTCACATTCCTCAACAGTCTAATAATTCGCATGTATTTAGCATTTTAACTGGAAAAACTAGTTATTCCTGTTTAATTAAAGAAGATCACTACACATAAGATTAAAAAGGCATGTGGTAAATATTAGAATTTCGCGCACTACTGAGTAAGTATATCTCTGATTTCTTCTTTAGGCTATAAGTGAATTTTAGTAATTAAGAGTAGGAAAATGTTCATTAGTCAGCGATGTTGTATGAATTCTGATTCCATCAACGACACAGGAAGAAAATTGCCAGCAACAGTTATACATATATTCCAAAAGTCAATTTCACGGGCTCTGTGATGGGGGCAGAATCGCTTCAAACTTCGACAATTAATGACACACTAGTATTTGAAGATTAAACAGAACTAAAGCACACACCTTTTTGTGCTTTTGGTTTCAGTGTAACTGTATAGGTTCAGATCTTATGGTTAATTTCTACAGCTCTGAAAAATCCACTACAGGACAGAAATAGTAAACACAAAACGTGATAGGAACAGTGTCGTTCCGGTTATGTTTCAGTTAGGACCTATGTCACTCCCAGTGGACATCTGGCAGCATTACTTTCAATACCTGTAAGTTTTTCGGCGGAAAGGCGTTTCGTGGTAATTTGAAAATATACGAGTGTTGGTGTACCGCATAACTCATAAACATGTTTGGGGCATGTGAGCTAGTATTCAACACTATGAATATTTTTAGGTACTGTGATACATGCGGTGCATGACCCAAACGGGTTTTTTCACGTTTAGCTCACAGTTACCTCCTTAGGGGGTTTACATTTGGCAGTGTTTATACAGTACTTCCCTATGGGATGGAGGTGCGGATGGGGGCAAATAGAGATATCCAGACATCACAGATCAGTGATTTTTAAGTCATTTTAACTGAATAAACTACTTGATCAATTCAGTTGTTAGAACTCAACTACATCATTACTATGTCTTTGTACCAGACAGAACTGATATTGGTTTTAAACTTTGTCGTAAAATTTTAAATGGAATACATATACACAAATGCGACAGCTGTGTTGCACCTCGCATTAGACAAAGCCAGAAACATTAAAATATTTCTCTATAATCGTCATAATCGTCTTGAGATATTCAGCAATTGTTTACATAATTAAGATAATTCTCGCGGTGCGGAGTAACCGCGCTGTCTCAGGCGCCTTGTCTCGGTCCGTGCGACTCCCCCCGTCGGAGGCTCGAGTCCTCCCTCGGGCATGGGTGTGTGAGTTGTCCGTATTGTAAGTTAGTGTAAGTTAGAATAAGTAATGTGTAGTCTTTGGGACCGATGACCTCAGCAGTTTGGTCCCAAAAGACCTTACCACAAATTTCCAATAATGTAATTCTCATTTATTGTTCTGGCTAAGTAGCACAATTTTTTTAATCATCTTCAGATATAAGCAGTTACGTCAGCAACCCATTGTCCCTGCTCAGAAGCATAGCAGCACAGTACTCTGATATGAGTTTCTGAGTCAAGTAGGGTTGTCGATGCAACTACTTAGATCTGAAGACCGCTTGGAAAAATTTATCTAATTAAAAATGTGCAACTGAGGAGGAAAAATAGATGTGAATTGTCTTAATTAAGATATTTGTCTCTACTGTTTAATGGTAGTTGATCGAGCAAACAATGTCATCGCAGTAGTATACAATTTTAGTTATACGTGCAATAAAGCTACAGTTATCTTCTTAAAAACTGCCCTGCAGATTTATTAATCACATACTTTCGTGTGGGCTGAAACCTCATAATACTCAAACACAACATAAAGAAAAGGCAGACAACACTAAACGAAAGCGAACCAGACAGTCCGAGCGGTTCTAGGCGCTAGAGTCTGGAACCGAGCGACCGCGACGGTTGCAGGTTCGAATCCTGTCTCGGGCATGGTTGTGAGTGATGTGCTTAGGTTAGTTAGGTTTAAGTAGTTCTAAGTTCTAGGGAACTGATGACCTCAGAAGTTAAGTCCCATAGTGCTCAGAGCCATTTGAACCACTAAACGAAAACGACCTAAGACTGTTCCTGCAGAATGGTGTATTTTGACTTTAACGGTGGCAACACTCAAACTACAAACACTATTTGCTTCACAACGTCCGACACATGCAAAGAAGTGCAGTGACGCAGTAGTCAGACCACTGACTTCTGATTCGAGAAGTTAATGGTTCGAATCCCGTTTCGCCATCCAGATTTAACTTTTACTTGCTTTTCATAAATCGCTCGAGCCATGTTCCGGGATGGTTCCTTTGATAACGGCTTGGCATGTTTTCCTCACCATCCCTTCGTAATCGAAACTTATGCTAGGTCACTAATTACCTTGTTGTCGATGGGATATCAAACTAATCTTCTTCCTTCTCCCTGACGCCTACCAATTCCTACATGAGGACCCAAAGTTAAGGACAAAGAGAGACTCGATAAGTTGGACTGGGATTCAATAGGATGAGGTGACACAGAAAAGCCACAATCCGTGCTGCGTGTTTCGCAGACATAGGCTAATCTTCTGCCAGATGCTAGAACAGAATTCTGGATATGGAAAATGTGGAAAACCACTGATACCTGGGTTATGTAGTTTCGACGTGTGCCACGTATTCGTCGGTGCTTCTATGAGTATGATACAATATGTAAACAGAAGGGCATGTAGTATCATCGACAATGGCATAAAATACTGTCTTATTGTGTATATTTTCCTAGTACTCCACGTTGTACCCCGCATTGCCCAGGTATTTATTTCTTTCAATTATGTTTTATTAGTCCATCTCGTTACTCCGCGTCTCTCTGTCATTGCCCTCCTCCCTGTCCACCTCCTCCATCCCCCTCTTTCTATGTCCTCCTGCCCCTCTCTCTGCCCATCTGCTACTTCAACACCTGCTGCCCCCCCCCCCCCCCCCCGTTGCCCCGTTTCTGTCCACCTCCTCATCACCCATCACCCCCCTTATCTCCTCCTCACTCCATTTATTTCATCCCCCTCTCTGTCTGTCTCCTCCTCCAATACCACCATCCATCTCTTCCTCGCCCCTTTGTCCATCTCCTCTGACGCTCTCTCTATCCAGTTCTGTCCATTTCCATCTCCTCATCCCTCTGTACGTCTTTCCTTCCACCCTCTCTCAGTACATCTGGTGCTCCACCCTCTCTCCATCCTTCTCTTCCACCTCCCTCTCTCTGCCCATCTCCTCATCTTTTTTTCCTCTGGTCATCACCTCCCCCATCTCCCTGTCAGTCTCTTCCCTTTCTCTGTTCGTTTCCCCCCTCCTCCTCGGCCAGTCTCCTCTTCCTTCATATCTCTATGTCCTCCTTTCCCCTCTCTCTGTCCATCTCCTCCACCCTTATATTCGTGTCTATGCCCTCCTTGAGTTCTCTGTCTGTACGTCTCTTCCTCCCCCCCTTCATCTTATCATATCACACCAAAAGAAAATGGCTGGTTCTAAAGCCGACAGTATTTATTTCCAGGTAGTGAATAATATGTGTACCAAGTTTGGGTGAAATCTATCCAGGGATTTGCCAACATCTTTGTTGATATGTGCGAATGTCACACATATTTAACACATATTTAGTGAAATGTAGATTGGCAGTTGCGAGAAAAGCTTTTCAGCAGACGAGAAATTTATTAACATCGAATATAGATTTAAATGTTAGAAAATTTTTATGAAGATTTTGCTCTGGAGTGTACCCATGTATGGAAGTGAAGCATGGAAAGTGCAGATTAAACAAAATGATAATAGAGCCTTAAAAGAAAGCTATATGAGGTACTGACATTGAAGTGTTATTACTCAGTGGATGAATTCATGCAGGACAAACTGGAAATTTGAGATGGGGACAATGTGTTATCTTTATAGTGTAGTTATTTATTATAGTGCTATTATTTATTAATGTTAAAATCATTGTAATTGTTCTATAAATTTTTGACATGTCCCCTGTATTCAAACCAAATGGATTGCAAATGTATGTCATGCGATGAATAAAACACGATTCACAGTTCACTAACATGCCTAAGATAGAATGTTTCATGGCTACAGTTGTTTACTCCGATGAAGTAATCAATGACACTCTACTTCATTTGTGGTTCAACTTTGGTGGTCGGTAATGTGAATTACTGCTTCAGTTCTTCGGCTGACACAATAGGATCGGCTGCAACTTTTGGTTTGCCTACATCGAGACCATGCAGGTTTTTCCATAAGACAGCTGGTATTTCTGTTATTGGTTAATGTATGGGCATGCATGTTTCGCAGTTTCATTGCCTGTTCTGCTTCTGTTTGTATAAAATTATGACCGCCTGTGTGATCGCGTGTTGTTTCACTTCTCAGAGGGAGTACAACAGAGATTATACCTGACATGGATTCTAAAAGTCCTTAACAGAACTCCGTAAGTATGGGGCGTCATATGTCTACGCACAGGTCAAGCAATTCGCGCAAACAACGGGACGGTGTTTACGGGCATGAGGGCCTGGTATGTTTCACACTTGGTACAGGTCAGGCAAATTTGTTGGCCGAGACATCAATAAGAGTTAACCATAACGTCCCTCAAACCAGTGTAGAACGATTCTGACCTTACAACACGGACAGTTATCCAGCTGGAAGATGTCAAAGCCGTACGGGGAGACCTCAATCATGAAGCGATGCAGGTGGTCCGCAATAACATTCACGGAGTTCACTGATATCAGGATGCCTATAATTTCTATCATAGATCCCATGAAAGCCCAACTCAATGTACCCTATAGCATCATTCTGCCCTTACTGGCCTGCATCTTTGGCGCGGTGGGTGTTCCACGCAGCCATTCGCCTGGATGACGGCGTGAAGGATCGAACCATCGACCAAGTGTAGCTCGAAATGCGATACATTTGACAGGCGACACGTTTCTATCGATCCGCAGTGAAACCTCAGTGTTGCTCTACCCACTGCAATGTTAACTGACGATGTAGTTGGGGCCGGCCGAAGTGGCCGAGCGGTTAAAGGCGCTACAGTCTGGAACCGCACGACCGCTACGATCGCAGGTTCGAATCCTGCCTCGGGCATGGATGTGTGTGACGTCCTTAGATTAGTTAGGTTTAAGTAGTTCTAAGTTCTAGGGGACTTATGACCACAGCAGTTGAGTCCCATAGTGCTCAGAGCCATTTGAACCATTTGATGTCGTTGGGTCAACACAGGAACAGGTAGGGGTCGTGTGACGTGGAGCTCCGTTTTTAACAGTGGCCTTTGAAGGGTGTCCTCGGACACAATTGTGTCTGTACCAGCGTTGTAGTCTGTCATCAGACCTGCCACAGATCGCTACCTATCCTCGATTACACACTGGGGGATCCTCTGACTTCTACATTTTATGATGAGACGTGGTCGCCCAGTACCATGCGGCTTACTCGTTATTTCACAAGCCTTCAATCACTTTGCTTAGGTGCTCACGATAGTAATACGCCAACAGGCGACAAGCTTCGCCGTTTCAAAGGTTCTTGTTTCCATCCACAGTGCCACAACATTTTGTCAAAACCGTATAGATCACACTGTTCTACAAAAAAAACCTTTTTTTCTATTTCTGATAAAAAATATTGTGATTCTAGTTGTATTTTGAGTGCTGAATTGAAAACTGTTTTTGGTTTTTTTCTGTCAGGGATAGTTTATGAGTAATCGCAATTTTCAGTTTCTGATATATTGCAGCAAACGTGAGGTGAAATTCGACAAACAAATGAACATCTTTATGATGTTATAAGTTCATCACATTAATGGAGGGTGGGATCTAACATATAACACAGTAACCTTTGTGTATACACTTTGAAACCTTTATTTGACATGAGAAATTACAGAAAATTGACAAACAATGAGCCACTGCCTTGTAATGCACATCACTTTTTTCTCTAGTATTGTGAATCTTTCTTCTCTCGAATGATATTCCAGCAATAATCTGCTAAGATAGATGGTACCCACTTCCCTTCATAGCGCCTTTCTATGGTAGAAATGTCTTTATGGAATCTTTCCCCATGTTCATCCGATACGTCACTACAACTCTCTGTGAAGTAGTCCAGATGAGAGTCCATCATATGTACCTTCAAAGACATATTGCACCCCAAATCCTGATATGCTTTGATCATATCCTTCACCACTGCTTTGTAGTTAGTAGCTCTTCTTCTTCCGAGGAAGTTTTCCGACACCATCTTGAAACAGTCCCATGCTGTTTCTTCTTTATCAGTTAAACATGCTTCAAAATTTGCGTCTTTCTGCAGCTCCCTGATTTGTGGGCCCACAAATACACCTTCCTTTATTTTTGCAGCTGAAAGACGGGGGAATTTGGTAGCTAAATATGGAAACCCACAGCCTGTTGGATCCATGGCCTTCACGAATTGTTTCATAAGGCCAAGATGTGAAGCGGTGGAAGTAGTATATTTTCAGGAGGTACCAGACTTTCACGTTGTACATTCTTTTCGTCAACTTTCCATCTTCGCCTAGGCCATTTCTTTTTCACTTAGTGAGAATTTCGGTCTCGACTATGCCACTCGCAAAGAAAACAGGCATAATTTGTGTAGTCTTGTTGCATTCCCAGTACCATAGCAATTACCTTGAAATCTGCACATACTTTCCATTCTCGATGAAGGCAGATCTGGGTAAACAATGTGCCTCTTCGACTTTTTGTTTGTAAAACCCTGAATTTTTGTTAGACAGAAATAACAATCAGTAACATGGTCCTTAGGCTCCCTCCACACCATGGGAACAGCAAACAACGCCACATTCTCTTTACCTTTCCACCACTGAATTAGTTTGCAGTAACATGTAGCACAACAGAAATGTGGTGCCCATTCTTTATATTGGTCTCCTACCTCTACTCCAAAAAAATGTTTGTATGCTTTCTTTATGACTAGAGAAATTTTCTTCCTATTTCTGGCAAGTGAACTTCCCACAGATGTAGCAGAAGTTGTCCGGCTTATATCGACATCCACGATGACGCGGCATTTCTGCAAATTTAAAAATACAACTTTGGTAATACATCTGTATTAAATTAATAGTAGGGAACTAGAGGAACGTTAATGTGTAAACACAAGCAGTCGTTTTACCTTCAGCACTAGGGTCAATCAGTTTACACACAGGAACTAAAAAATTCAACCGTGCTCGGAAATATGACAGACGGTAATTTGTCAGCCAAAACACCCACTCTTTAAGACTGACACAAATTGCGGCTAACACCACTGTTGTAAACTCGATGCACCTGCCCCTAGGAGGCGTGAAGCTTTACTGCCGAGGCAGTGACCGGCTGTCGCCGTTCGAGTTAATGAGATGTTTCAGGTGGTCTTAATGACATAGGTGTGGCGGGGGATAACCTAATGATGTCTGATTCTTCCCACCTGCTGTTGCACAAGAAATTATCACCTTCTAACACTACTGGATGCGGCAACATACCCGTATTTCTCTATAACGTCTCTGTGTTAGCCATGAATTGTGAATATACGTATATATACATATTAAATAAAAAGTATCCCTGACAACGATATTTTGTTTACATATTTGAATTTCCCACGGTAAAATGGTATAGAAGCACATACTTTAATATCAGAAATAGAACCCATGTCGAACAGTGTCATTGGATTACCGCAATTGCGGCTCGCATCTTCTCTATAATGACTTCCCACCGGTGTCTTTTCCGCTTACATTCTTTCCTTACTGCATCACGAGCACGAAACACTACCAGGAGCCATTCACCCTCGCGGTGGACAGTGGACATATTGTTTTACCTCACCAGTGTACAGTGGTATGGACGGATGCGTGAAACCCATCTGGGTGGGGGGAGGGGGGGGTTGTTCTGGGGGAAGAGACCAAACTGCGAGGTCATCGGTCTCATCGGTTTTTTAGGGAAGAACGGGGAAGGAAGTCGGCCGTGCCCTTTCAAAGGAACCATCCCGGCATTTGCGTGAAGCGATTTAGGAAAATCACGGAAAACCTAAATCAGAACCGTCGTCCTCCCGAATGCGAGTCCAGTGTGCTAACCACTGCGCCACCTCGCTCGGTAAACCCGTCTAGGGATTGGAGACCATAACAACAACGTATTTAACGAATGTCACAAATATTTGTACACTCATTTCACCTGTATCACTAGCGAATTTCTTCCTGTAGTTTCGTTTTCAGGCATCCAAGTGTATATGATATCATATCTCCAGAACTGTGTCTCGTAAACTGATATAAATTTGCAGGTACATTTAATGGTACGTATGAATACTGCCTGAAAAACATGTCGCGAATACAGTAAGTAAGAACTAATGAAAACGACATCATGTCTGATGCGGGAGATTTACTGCGTAGACAGCAAAAGTGTAGAAAGGGATAAACTTCTACCGTTTCATTATTTTGTGGAGTTTATCAGCGAAAAGAAGTTTCGTAAGGTTCTGATGATGATGATTTATGGTGGAGGGAGCTAAACAGCAACGTCATGAGCGTCAAAGATTTGCAATTACGTATAAAGTTACTTGCAAGTCACTATGTACCCTCATTCTTAAATTGGATATTCATCCAATTTACTGGGTACTCGCCCGTTGTAGGCTTCACTTTTTTCCCACCTGCATCACCACCCCTATGATAGGCAGGTGTTTCTTACTTCGACAGCAGTTCTTTTCAGATAGTAAGTAATATCTGTACCAAGAGTGGTTGCAAACAGTACCACGGTTAAATACATTCTTATGTACGTACATTTTTATAGTGTGTTTGGATTAAGTTGTAAGTGCTCTATTACCTTAATTTAATTGTAACTTAACAATATGCTGTAATAACATACAGACACAAAATGTAAGTTTCTTGAATTCACTTGCTAAATGTTCGAGTTTCATAACTGAGTGGCTCAATTTTGTATTTGCCCCATTCTTAATGTGTGGTATTCCTGCGTACATTTTATGTATTTTGTGTCAGCAGGATATATAAAAATTTCGTCATTGTTCTTATTCCAGGTTCGTCGTACGACTGCAGAACACAATGAGCCCCATCGCAATGACGCAGTTCTTCTTCAGCGTCATCGTCGCTTGCATGGCGCTGTTTCAGGCCACATATGTAAGATTTTTGCACCAAACGGGACAATCCCAAATGATTTTTTTCAGCATAGAACACGAGCAATTTTAGTGATCAACAATGGGGCTTCTTAGTAAGAGGCGGGTGCAGATGAACAAAGCATTAAAACTGACAATGGAGAAAAGGAGCTTTCTACATGGTGTTTAATCATGAGTACCACTGCTTTCGCAGCGTGCAGCCAGCCGGCGAGGGCGGCTTCTGTACCCGCGGTCAGGGTGTCGGAACGTCCGCAGTAAATATACTACTGTTTGTTGCGTATGTTATTTCCAACATATATAACACAAACACTTGAAAAGAAAAGTTACGAATGTTTGTTAAGGGGTGACGGTAAGCAAACACGCTCAAAAATCCATTTTTAGATATTTGCTTATTTGGAAAGCTGTCTATTCCCCGCATAAAAAAGCTTTGTTTCATATAAATATCACAATTTTCTCGCGAGTTGTGATTTTTTTCCTGATGCTCTCTGCTATTTGACATTCAAATATCACGCTTTCTTTTTTCCTCCATGCAGTGAAATTCCTTGTATCTCATTTGCTGCTTGTGTTGTTTCATCGTAACAAGGTTTCCTACCTCGTATCTACTATCGATACCCTTCCTTCCGATCGTGTTAGCAATTGTTAAGTTTCCGACATTTTTATCGGGAGAGCGAGCAGGCCACGCCATGCATGCAACATCTTCCATTTCCAAGGAAGCATAAACCGATCTTGTTATATGATGTCGATCATTATCGTCCATCAGTACGAAGTCTGGGCCAGCAAAACCTCGCAAAGGCGGCACATGCCTGACATCATTTCCCATTCCATGAAGAGATGTTCATGTGGTGAACGTAATCCGTGCTCACAACACTAAGTGATCCACAGCGATATCGGTCTCTTTCCATAACGTCTGGGTCCCGAAATCGTGTTCCACGTTCCCTCCAGATGCGAATGCGTTGAGACTCACTCTACGGACCAAATCGAGACTCATCTCTGTAAAGAACAATGGCTCAATATTCGCTCGGCCAGATGGCATGTTGTTCCCTTCTGTGAAGACACATCTGAGTTACGTATACAGCAGGTTTCCTAAAATAAAGGCCACGCTCTGCCGAAGCCTTCTAGGCAATGTTCGTCTTGATAAAACACGTCCAGTGGAAGCTGCGAGGTCAGATGCCAGTTGTCGTGCAGTACTAAGGCCATACCGTCGTGCCCTTACATCCAAATAACGGTCCTCTCTACCTGGTATCACACAATCTCGGTCCTGCCGTGGTCTTTGGTGTATTGTTTTGGTCTCTCCAAATTGTGGCCACATCCGAGAAGCAACACAACGATTCACATTGAGCCTTCATGCCTCATCATTTTGTGATTGTCCTGTGTCCATTCTTCTTATGGCCCTCCACCACAGGGAGTGTGGAAGCATTTTTTTTTTGTGCCATACTGCACCGTCGGTGACTATACACAGCAACTGTCGATGTGGGACTACCCGGCAAACACTACCCTGTTTGGTAGGTGCCCTAACCTGATCGTTGACGAGGTTGTCCGTTGACCGGAATACTACTTTCCGTGCGGAAGACGATTATATGTACATCTGTTGACACATAGTATGATAATACAGTGAATTAGACGCAAGATACGGAAACAGCTGTTCGTTGCTTTAATTTTGGATACCAGTGAGTACGAAAGAGAACGTAAATTAGTTACAAACTACGGTGTGCACTCACTTTATTCAACATGTAAACATCACTACAGATATTCAGATTTAGGTTATGGTATGTCCGATATGCCTGGCATCATTGGCGATGCTGTGGCGCAGACGAACCGCGAAATTCTGGTTGACCCGCTGACGTGTGGGTATATCAATGTTGTCGATCACCTGCTGAACGGTTGTTTTCAGGTCAGCAATGGATTTGGGCTTACTGCTGTACACCTTGTCTTTAATATAGCCCCACAAAAGGGTGTAGCATGTGTTCAGATCCGGAGAATATGGCGGCCAATCGAGGCCCGAGCCAGTGGCCTATGGGTACCCCAGAGCTAGAATACAGTCACCAAAGTGCACCTCCAGGACATCAACACCCTCCTGCTTCAATTGCGACGAGCTCCATCTAGCACTAACCTACATTTACTGGAAATGGGGGTGACTTTGGACAATGGGGATGAAATCATATTCAAAAACCTTCATGCACTGTTCGTTAGTCACTTCCCATCAAGGATTATCTCACCAATTATTCCGTGACTACACATTGCACACAACGAAGTCACCTGTTGAGAGTGAAATGCTAATTCTCAGCCCCCAGACGCGTCAAATTTGCTTTTTCACAAACCCATACAAAGTAAAATGGACGTTTTCGCTCAAACAAACCATATTCACATCAAAAACGTGTTTGTCAATTTTGGAGACAATTGTGTTGGCGAAACGCCACTACTGTTCCATGCCCCTGGGGCTTAGTGACTGGCAGGTTTGAATTTTGTATGGGAAGAGATGCAAATCTTCAACAACAATTTGTAGCAGTGTCTTCTGGTTGTTTCTCATCTGTTGTGCATCTAATATGATCGATTTCCTGGGGATTGTCGGAAACACAGCGCTGGTTTTCTCGAAGTTTTCAGGCGTGTTCGCCCTTTTTGGACACCGAGACTGCCACCATTTTCGTCAAAAAACGCTAACCGTTCTCTCAAATTTACGAATAAAATTTTTGATTGTTAGCACACTAGAACCGGTTCTCTTCAGCTTCAACACGATCGCAAACTTCCTCTCAGCCACAGTTGCTCTGTTATTTTTCACACAGTAGGCCTCCACAAGCGCTATACGCTTGTGACATTTTCACGTGGAAGTGGCCGACAACAAGGGACGGGAGCAAGCACATGCTAATTCCCATCATGCCCCACATCCAACCGTGCAGTTTTAACGTTCTAACGCAAACCATTCAAAAGTTACGAGGAATTTATTTCATATAGTTCAATAATAGTCACTTTTCCTTGTTCATCTAGGTGCAACCATTTCGTCCGAAAAGGTGAAGTGAGGGTCAATTTGTCTGCCGCATAACCTTTTAAAATTCCATTGACATAACTGCGAATTCTCTGCTGGGTCACCTGGTTTAACTATTGTACTGCAGTTATTTTATAGGGTCGCAGCTCCATAGCTGTTTGAACAGAGCCATAGGAAATACCCATTTGTTGAGAAAGGCGTAGAACTAAATTCCAAGGAGATTTTCCAGAGCATGTCCGATGCTATCCAAAATTTCTTTTGTGATTACTGTATTTGGTTGTCTATGTTTCCAGCAAGAACAATTTCCGCACCAAATTTTTTGACTAATCGATGAATCGTACACCAATTAGGAAACCGAACACCAGGAATTCCTCTTGAAATAATTTCCTTACTGCTCACCCTGATTGTGTACACGGGCAAGAATCATAGGTGAATACTGTTTGGCGAATATAATATTTTGTATTTGCCCACTTTGCTTGGAACATTTCCACTCAACACGCTGTGTACCGTTACCTAACAAACACACGCTATCTGAGGAAGACTTCCGCAGAAACAAAGGCCTCGTAGCGGCGAGCTGGCTGCCGACAGGAGAAGAAAAAAATCGCCACAGGGCGGTTACGCTAAGCACTGATCGCCGTGTATTTCTTTGGAGTTCCATTTCGCGTAGTTTGTTCATTCTAGGATTATTTCATTTCACTAAACCCTGTTCTTATACACTCCTGGAAATGGAAAAAAGAACACATTGACACTGGTGTGTCAGACCCACCATACTTGCTCCGGACACTGCGAGAGGGCTGTACAAGCAATGATCACACGCACGGCACAGCGGACACACCAGGAACCGCGGTGTTGGCCGTCGAATGGCGCTAGCTGCGCAGCATTTGTGCACCGCCGCCGTCAGTGTCAGCCAGTTTGCCGTGGCATACGGAGCTCCATCGCAGTCTTTAACACTGGTAGCATGCCGCGACAGCGTGGACGTGAACCGTATGTGCAGTTGACGGACTTTGAGCGAGGGCGTATAGTGGGCATACGGGAGGCCGGGTGGACGTACCGCCGAATTGCTCAACACGTGGGGCGTGAGGTCTCCACAGTACATCGATGTTGTCGCCAGTGGTCGGCGGAAGGTGCACGTGCCCGTCGACCTGGGACCGGACCGCAGCGACGCACGGATGCACGCCAAGACCGTAGGATCCTACGCAGTGCCGTAGGGGACCGCACCACCGCACCGCCACTTCCCAGCAAATTAGGGACACTGTTGCTCCTGGGGTATCGGCGAGGACCATTCGCAACCGTCTCCATGAAGCTGGGCTACGGTCCCGCACACCGTTAGGCCGTCTTCCGCTCACGCCCCAACATCGTGCAGCCCGCCTCCAGTGGTGTCGCGACAGGCGTGAATGGAGGGACGAATGGCGACGTGTCGTCTTCAGCGATGAGAGTCGCTTCTGCCTTGGTGCCAATGATGGTCGTATGCGTGTTTGGCGCCGTGCAGGTGAGCGCCACAATCAGGACTGCATACGACCGAGGCACACAGGGCCAACACCCGGGATCATGGTGTGGGGAGCGATCTCCTACACTGGCCGTACACCACTGGTGATCGTCGAGGGGACACTGAATAGTGCACGGTACATCCAAACCGTCATCGAACCCATCGTTCTACCATTCCTAGACCGGCAATGGAACTTGCTGTTCCAACAGGACAATGCACGTCCGCATGTATCCCGTGCCACCCAACGTGCTCTAGAAGGTGTAAGTCAACTACCCTGGCCAGCAAGATCTCCGGATCTGTCCCCCATTGAGCATGTTTGGGACTGGATGAAGCGTCGTCTCACGCGGTCTGCACGTCCAGCACGAACGCTGGTCCAACTGAGGCGCCAGGTGGAAATGGCATGGCAAGCCGTTCCACAGGACTACATCCAGCATCTCTACGATCGTCTCCATGGGAGAATAGCAGCCTGCATTGCTGCGAAAGGTGGATACACACTGTACTAGTGCCGACATTGTGCATGCTCTGTTGCCTGTGTCTATGTGCCTGTGGTTCTGTCAGTGTGATCATGTGATGTATCTGACCCCAGGAATGTGTCAATAAAGTTTCCCCTTCGCGGTGTTCTTATTTCAATTTCCAGGAGTGTATATAAAACTGTGCTACAGAGCAATATAATAAAGAAATGCAAAATCGAAAATATTTTTCAAAATCTAATGTGACATAAATCTTTGATAATAAATTCAATTTTAAAGAAGTTAAGTTTCTGTATTCACTGTAAACTTACAAGTAATGTTTTTACACATTTGTTTTTCATGTCATTGCATTTATTTTGAGTGACAGATTTAGAAAACGAAAAATGTAGCATCAGTTAGTGAGCAATGAACATTTCTTTCAGCTGTAAGTGATCTTTGATATGCTTTGTTTTTGCTCGTAGATTGTTTTGGAAATAAAATCTTATCAAAGAAGTTAGCTCTCCATACGAAGCTGATGCTGCTAGTACATGATGACCCGTTGTAATGTGCTTACTCAAGTTTTGCTTCGTCGTGCCTCGTGTGAAATCCCATTTACCTAAAACACTGCTAACAATTTCGAACGTAGATTTCTAAAGCCGTATTAACAGCTTCACAACTATGTGTTTCTTTATGTTGATACGTGCAGTGTTATTTTCGCATTGTGTTTTATTACTCATTTCTAATCGAATGGTGTGTTTACGCAGTGCCACATAAGTTCATCGTTTAGACTGCTGAGCTGCAATCTGTGATTCTCTAGTGATTAGCGCTCTCTCGTCACTCATGTCATATGGTGGGATCAGAAACCATTATGTTAGTCCCCGATCTTACCAGTAGAATCGCGTAGTTTGCAAGTTAAGGTAATTGGTTCATGAGATCTATTCTGCAGCTAAGATCCCACAAAATATAAGCACCGGCGGAATAGCGTGACTCTTTCCTCTTTAACTGAATAGTTCCATGTATCTGCATCTACATCGTACTCGGCAAGCCACCTACTGGTCCGTGGCGGAGGGTAATTTTGGTACCACCATCTGATCCCTCCTACTCTGTTCCACTCGTGAATTGTGTGTGGGAAGAATGATTGAAGATAAGCCTCTGAATTGGCTGTAATTTCTCGAATTTTCTCCTCGTGGTCTACACCAGAAATGTATGTGTGGGGGGGGGAGGGGGGGGGGGGGAAGTAACATGTTCTCTGACTCCTGAAAAGTGCTATCCCGAAATTTCAGTAGTAAATCTCTCCGTGCTGCAGAACGTCTGTCTTGTAACATCGGCCAGTGGAGTTTGTTTAGCTTTTCCGTAACGCTCTCTCGCCAGCTAAACGATCCCGTGACGAAACGCGCGGATCTTCGTTGGATCTTCTGTATCTTCTCTATCAGTCCTACCTAATAGGGATCCCAGACAGATGAACAATACTCAAGAATCGGGTGAACAAGCACCTTATAAGACACTTCGTTCGTGGATGAGTTACATTTCCTTATTTCCTTAAGATTTTTCCGATGAATCTGAGTCTTGTGTCTGCTTTTCCCACTATCTGCTTTATATGGTCATTCCACTTAAGGTCGCTCTGGATAGTTACGCCTAAATGTTTTACGGTAGACGCTGTCTCCAGCTGGTTGTCATCAATAGTATAGCTGTACAGCAATGGATTTCTTTTGCTATGTATGCGCAATATGTTACATTTATTTTAATTTAGGGGCAACTGCCAGGGTATGCACTATTGCAAAACTCTCTGCAGGTCGTTCCGCAAATTCTTATTATCATCTGGCGTTGCTATTTTGTTATAAACAACTGTATCACCTGCGAATAGTCTTAAAGAGCATCCGACGCTTTCTACTAGATCATTTATACATATTGTCAACAACAACGGTCCTATCACACTTCCCTGTGGTACTCCCATTATTACATTTACTTCTGTCGATTTAGTTCCGTTAAGAGTGACGTATTGAGTTCTATCTGCAAGACAGTCTTGAATCGAATCGCAGGTCTGCTGCGATACTCCGTAAGTTCGTTTTTTTTTTTCAGTAAACGGCAATTCTGGGCGGTGTCAAATGCCTTACTGAAATCAAGGAACACGGCATCAACCTGTGCGCCGTTGTCCACTGCGCTGTGGATCTCATGGAGGAACAGAGCCAGCTTAGTTTCGCAGGATCTCTGTTTGCGGAATCCATGTTGATTTTTATAGAGGAGATGTTCATTTTCCAAGAACTCTTGAGCATAAAACATGTTCCATAATTCTACAACAGATTGAAGTCAACGATATGGGTGTTAATTGTATGGATCTGTCTTACGCCCTTTCTTAAAAACGGGAATGACGTGCGCTTTTATTTTCCAGTCGTTAGGTACCTTTCGTTGCTCAAGCGTTCTACGATAAATTACTGCAAGAAAGGGAGTAAGTTCTTTCGCATAATCTTTATCGAATCGTATAGGTATCTCATCTGGTCCTGAAGCCTTCTACACTACTAAGCGACTGTAGCTGCTTTTCTATTCCGTGATTGGTTATCTCAATATCTGCCATTTCGACGTTTGATCCTCCGCGGTGAAACGACTTCGGGAGACCGAATTCAGTATTTCGACCTTCTCTCTCATATCTTCGTTTTCGATGCCGGCATGGTCGCTGAGAGAATAAATAGGTGATTTTGACCCACTTATTGATTTTACATACGGCCAAAGCTCTTAGGGATTCACTCAGGTCGGTTGTCAGCGTCTTACTTTCGAAATCATTGAATATTTCACTCATTGCTCTCCTTACGCTCATTTTCGCTTCGTTCAGCTTTTGTTTGTCAGCTAGGTTTTTACTTGCCCATAATCTGAGATGATAGTGCTCTTTGTTTACGTATAGTCTTTCTAACAAGGCTATTAAACCATGGTAGATGTTTCCCATCTCTTAAAACCTTACTCGGAACATAATTGTGTAGGGCATATAAAACGATGCATTTGAATTTTTTCCAGTTGTTCTCCATACCATCACCAAATATTTGATGCTGACTGCTGAGATATTCTGAAATTAGTATCCTGTCACCCTTGCTGAGCAAATCTATCTTGCGACCTTTCTTAACGTTCATTGTAGGACGTATCGTCATAGATATATATAATACTATAAATATCTATAATACTATCTTTGCACTATAACCTTCAATAAGCAATACTAATTGTGGGACCTTTCCTTGGATGAGGTGCTATCTACATTTAATTTAACATTGTAATTTTCTTTCTTCAAACTGAAATTCATGGCATTAGTTTTCCTTATGTTCAGTGTTACTTTATTGCTTACTGACCAATCGTAAACTTCCTTGAGAGCATCATTTGATTTCTCCGCAAGGAGTTCTCTCGTTTTCTCAGTGGCTATAACAATGTTGTCTTCAGCGAAGAGAATTTTTTCACCGTGAGTAACACTACTGGTAAAGTCATTGATGTATATCAGAAATAGTATTGCTCGTATTATGCTACGCTGTGTAATTCCTATATTAATGTATTTTGGTTATGATAAGAGTTTTACTAAATGTTTTGACCCATTTGAAGTATGTGTTATCTCTACACTTTGTACCCTATCTGCTAGGTATGATCAAAACCATTCATTAGCTACGTCTCTTATTCCTAATACTTCTTATTTGTTTAATAGAATCTTGCGGTCAACTGTATCAAAGGCCTTAGAAAGATCCAAAAATATGCCTGTGACACACTCATCTTTGGCAAGAGCATCAACTACAACCTTTGTGAATTCCACTATGGCTGATTGCATATTTTTGCCACTTCGGAAACCAAACTGTGATTCGCTTAACAAGATTGTATTTATTCGGGTTATTCATTAATCTGTCCTTCATAATTACTTCTATTATTTTTGAGAATGGTGACAGCAGGAAAATGGGCTGGTAATTTTCTATGTCTTCTGCATTACCTTTCTTAAGCCAAGTTACAACTCTTGCCTGTTTTAACTGCTCTGGTAATGTTCTCGATGTGAAGGATTCATTTACTATACTTCTTAAGGGGCCTTGTATAAGCTCTATGCATTGTTTCAGTACACACATTGGTACTTCATCTAAGCCTACTGACTTTTTATTTTTTAGGTTTTGAACAGTTTTATTGACTTCGTTCTCTGTGCTTGGAAGTGACATCATTGTGAATAGTGCAACATTATTTTCTGGTGTTACATTATTTGTTTAGGGAAATTTTTGCTGTAACTTCTCTACAATGCTTGAAAAATGCACATTTATATAGCTTGCAAAGTGTTGTGAATCATTTATTACCTTATCCCCCTACCTTAGCAGTATGTTATTCTCGGTTTGTTTGCCTCTCCTCGTTTCCTCTTTTATAACATCGCAGACTGCTTTGCTTTTGTTGTCTGTACTACATATTCTTTTGTCATTAAATAACTTTTTTGCAGCAATCAACATCTTCCTATAGATCTTCATATTCACATTGGTTTCCTTATACACTTCATCCGAGCTTTGTTTTGCTAGTTCCTTTTAAAAATCTTTTATTTTGATTTCTGATAGATATCGTTTCTAGGGTTGTAGTTTGGGAAATAATTCGCTGTCAGATTTTACTGTTGTTCTTTGACAGAGATGGTCTGATAGTCCGAGATCTTTTACAGCCACATGATATTTTTCCCTGTCCATATTTGTGGCCACATGGTCAATTACTGATGCAGTCATTGTAGTAACCCTTGTTTCACTGTTGACCAACAGGGACATGACAAATTCAAGGATATTTGTGAGGGTGCTGCTGGATTCATTTATGATATTAGTGTTGATGTTAATGTTCCCACACAGAATTATGTCGATCTTTGTACTGGAGACTTTACCCAGAACTTCAGTTAATTTATTGAAAAAAGTGCCCACACTACCATTGGGAGATCTATACACACATAAAATGATTACTTTCTTGGTGATATCAAGCCCTGTTAATTCAAAAGCTGATATTTCGAAGTGTTTGTCTTCACTTTCTGTATTGAGGTTGTATCTTGATTTGAACTGTGTTCCTTTTCTGAGATAAATGCATTATCCTCCACTGCTTGAAGCAGTTTTGCAGTAAGAGTTTGCCATTTCATACGATGACAACACTGAATGTTCGATTTCTGTCTCTCTACACCAGTGCTCTGTAACACAAACTACTGTGCGGTTCAAAGATTGGAACTCAACTTCTAATAGTCGTAGTCTATTTTTTATTTATTACGTGTTTTGATGGAGTATTGTTAAGTCAGTGAAATGCTTCATGTTTGTCTTTCCAATTTTTCGTTTTTCTTTCTGACATCTTGTGTGTGTGACACTTGGGGTGTTAAAATCTGTCTTGTGAGTGATAGGTTCAGTATTATTTAAAGTGCTGGAGATATTTTTGTGGCAGGGGAACCTGTTGTCTGGATTTATCCTGAAAAAGACTTACTTTTCCTACCCATGACAACAGGTATTCGACCTTTTGTGGCCGGAAATCCACCCCCTATACTTTCATGAATCAGCTGTACCAATCTTCCCTTCCCAGTCCTGTTTAGGTTTAGGCCTTGCCTAGTGAAACCTCATCTGTTGATAGTCCCGACGGGCACCAGAAAAACATGAGCAAAGTTGGCTGCCCTCAGAGCCATCCCTAACCCCACATTGATTCGCCTCACAGCTCCAGCAAGGTGTGGCTAATCATGAGGGTGGAACAGCTCAGCAAAGTGTATGTTGCTGCCATGACTCAGGGAAACTGCCTTGTCCAGGTCACCACCTGTGTCATATGCCCCATCCCTGTCTAAACTGTTTCCCACCACACCCACTATCACTACATGGTCCTCTTTTGTAAAGTCCTCTATCACATGACTTAGCCCTGCATTTGACTTGAAGATACTGGTGACCTGGTACGCTGCCCCTAAACTTCCTTGTAACTGAGGGCCTACATCTCGCCCATGGCCACTACCTAGCAGTAGCCTAGGCGTTTTGGGCTCGGTTGAAGTGTGCTGCACATTTTCTGCTCCCTGTTCTAACTGAGGCTCTTATCCACTTAATTCTGGCAATGGTAGATACCTGTTTTTGGAGTTGATGATAAAACTGTTAGATGGCGTTCTCTTTCTTCCTATACTCCTACCAGCTGCCATTTCCCAACCACCCTCCTCCCCCCTGTCTCCCTTGATCCTTATCAGTTCCTTCCTTGCTTCCTCCAACTATGACTGAAGGGAACAGATTTTCCTTTCCTGTTCCCCAATGAAAATGTTCCTACTGCAGACTCCGCAGTTCTTCTGTTCTCCCAATATTCTCCTCACTGCATCCCCCCCCCCCCCCCAGTGAAAACATTTGCTACAAGATTGACAACAAATCCCTCTACTCACTACTATATCACACATTTCTCACTCACGGTCAGTTTCGAAATGATAATTAAGTTTAAAGAATGTTTTAAATTTGTCAAGGACATGAGATTGGCTGCATGTAAACAAAAAACGACGCAAGGGTCTTATGTGCAGTTGTTATTTTTGTATTGATCTAGGGATACAATGAGAGAATAATGAATTATTAATTACTTTGCTTTTAGAGAAGTTACGTATCAAACTTGTTTGGTCAGGTTTTTAAACGTTCATTGCTTGGAAAATTTAGGCCTGGATCGCATCTATCTAACTAGTAAACAATACGAAATATGTTAGTTAAATACGATTTAGAAAGCTTCAATTACCCTTTTATTGCGACAGTAGACGCTGATGGAACTAGTAGCTGTCTTTTTTTAATGAATTTTACACTATCAAGAAAAGTTGAATAGATTTTTTTGTGGTTATGCCACACAAAATTTCAGGTTAAGACGAAATTTTTGGTGACTTCAGATAACACGAAGGTTTTTCGAGAACAAACTCTGCTGGGTCTCTAATACTCAATTGTGAGACAAGAACGGACACTACAGCAAGTATACGAAAGAAATAAAATTTAAATTTGACACTTTTTCCTCTTATATAATATCTTTTAGCGGACGAAGAAAATACCCGTGATCTCACTCAGCAGCCATCTTGAAACTCCTAGTACATATGAGGACCAATTGAAAGTAAAATGTCACACATTGAGCTATGAAGTACAATAGTAGGGATATTAACAGATTAGGTACTATCTCGGAGGGTTGTCATAGCATGAAAAAACAACTTGACGCAAAATCCAAACGAAGTCGACATATTAAGATAAAATAGCATGCAAAGTGAACGCTAAAAATATTCACAATTACCTTCTGGCCTAGGATATATAGCAAATCGAAATAAAAGAATATGATTTGGTTTCCTTTATATCACTTAACAGGACGGCATTACCACAGTGAAACAAACGGACAATGATCTCAAATCCTACTGAAGCAAGGTGAGTTCTCAGCCGACAATGTCATACAGTTTTATTAGGAGTGTAAGTAACTATCTAAATAGTAAGACGTAGCAAGTTGTGTCGCGATAGGGAACGTGGGAACGGAAAAAATTGTATGCCTCAGCTAAGCAATCAGTACGTTATAACAACGTTAAAAAGTACATTATTACTAAAATTATTAAACAGCAAAATTATAGGACAAGAAAAAGTATATTGTCGGAAACCTAATGGTCAAACGTATGAGGGCTTAGATAATGTAGGGGTATATAAATATTGCTGAACAAAAGTAACACCTCTCATCCAAAGTCTTCCTCCACCATTGTTAATTATTTTTATTTTATATTTAAGCAGTAGCTGGGTTCGAAACATACTCAGAGGCGCTACACCTATACCACGGGATTAGCCCACCGGTATGGATGCTTTCTACATGTAATCACATTCGCTAACTCAAGATAATTACATGTGGCTGAGGGATTCCACACAGGTGAACGAACAGTACATTATCCTATGGAGTGCTAGTCGCATAGAGCCGTTGAACTCCTGCATGACATTGAGTATGGCCCTACTGAACCCATCAATTCTAGATTCGCGTAGCATTCGTGGTATTCTGAGCAATGCCAGCAACAATATCGTGGTACGATAATCCATTGTCCCGATAGGTCACGATCCTGCCATCATCAGGCTGGGAGACGCATTCCTTCTTACACCAGCCAATACTGTCTAATGGTTTCTGATTGAGAAATCCTCTGTATCGTCTTTCTTGGTATACAGAATGCAGATAACTTTACTCTTACCGGCTTTGTGCGACTGCGCTGAATGCTAATCATTTGCACAGCCAAGCATATACTACATCTTACACCAGTTTGAGATATGTTCCATGCCGTCTTCATGGAGTTGCCGTTTTAATAGTAATAGTAATAGTGGTAGTTGTAGTAGTTTTATTCGTCTTTACATCTCTTTTACAATGGCAGTTTCTTGGTATTACAATTTAAGAACAACAAAAATGTTAGGTAACAGAAACTAAAGTAATTCACACATACAGATATCTAGAGACATAAACGCCTAGTGGATAAGGGTGTGACAGATAGTCGGCCATGGCCTTACATTAGGAACCACCCCATTATTTGCTTGAAGTAATTTAGGGAAACCACGGAAGACCTAGATCAGCGTGGCTGGCTGAATATTGGAGTCTCCACTGTCCTGAAAGCAAAACCACCCTGTTTAAAACAGTGCTACCTGATTTGGTTGTACCTAGTGTACAATAATAGCTTAACAATGAAAAAGGTTAATGTAACAGGGCATAAATTCTGATGACATTCTGTTTACAAGAATTTTTATGCGTTCACATCACGTAAGAATCAATATTCATTCACAGACATTTTGCATTTGCTACATACTCTTTACAGGTGCTATCTACATCTAATTTAACAGTGTCTCTTACGCTCTCCAAACTATTTTCTAAATTACCTCTCTTTAGCAGAGATACAGCTCTTGCCCATTTTAAATGCTCTGGAAATTTCCCTGGTGTGAAGGATTCATTAGTTATGTTTGCTAAGGGAGCTTGTATACTCTCTATGCATTCTTACTTTACACACAAGGATACTTTATTTTGTGCTACAGAAGTTCTATTTTTTAGTTTCACTGAATTCCTATTCTTAAGTAGGTAATAACATCATTAAACTTAGTGCTTAATTATGTGGGGGTGTTATGTTTGACTTTTGGGAATTTTTGCTTTAATATCTCTACAGAAATTGAAAGATGCTCATTACATATTTTGCTAGATGGTGTGGGTCGTTTATTACTTCTTCCCCCTCCGTCATACATATATTATTATGTCTTTGTTTGTGGGTCCCAATTTCCTTTTTTATGATATCCTGGACTGCTGGGCTTCTATGTTCTGCTTTGCAAATTATTTTGTAATTAAATGATTCTGTTGTAGAAATCAGCACCCTTCCTACAAAAAGTTTTGTCCCTATGACAGAATTTTAAGAATTCCAGCTCATTATGACATTTGCATGAAACTGAGCCACCTAAAGATCAGGGTGGACTTATTAAAACCTGTTGTTATCCACATGTTTTGTGAGACATTGATGTTTATGTGGATACTAGAGGAAATGCTTTTTCGAAGTTCAGTTTAAATAAAGTTGAAAATTTAGTCAATTTCACATTTACATTGGTTTCTCTGTACACCTCATCCCACTTTTATTTTGCTAGTCCTTCGGAAAAATTTTGTATTTTGATTTCTGATAAAGGTCTTTTGTAAGCTTGCAGTTTAGGAAAGTTGTCCTTGCTAGATTTCAGTGTTATTATTCAAAAGAACTGTTCTGACAGTTCTAGAGTTTCTACAGCTACATCACACTTTCCCCTGTCCATGTTTGTGGTTATGTTGATATTTACTAATACAGTTACTGTAGTAAACCTTATTGAACTACTGACCATCACGAACATGCCAAATCTCTGAAGAATATTTAGGATGGTTCTATTAGTTTCATTTATGATATTTGTGTTTATGTCACCTCACAAAATTATGTTGACTTTCTTACTTCAGACTTCATCTAGAAATTCTGTTACTTATTGAAACAAGTGTCCAAACAATCACTGGAAGATCGATACACACAAAACATTTTTGATTTCTTAGTGTTATCAAGCCCTGTTTGTTCAACAGGTGATACTTCAAAGTGTTTGTATTCAATTAATACACTACTATCGTCTCTTGATTTGAACTGTTTCTTCAATAAATACCTCGCCCTCTGGTCTTTGAATTAGTCCTACAATATGAGGCTACTCTTTCATTGAAAGATAACTATGTGTTTGATTTCTGCGTCTCTACATCAATGCTGAGTGACACAAACAGTTCAAAGTTTGGAGCTCGTTTTCAAGCTGTTGAAGTTTTTATTGATGGCCAGTGTTGGTGAAGTATTGTTAAGTATATGAGATGTCCGTGCTACTTTCTTCAGTGGTTCTTATTTGTTATGAAATATTGTGTCTGTCATTTGGTGTGTTAGATTCCGTCTTGTGAATGACTGTTTCAGATTTTTTTAAACTGCTAGAAGTACTCTTTATGCACAGGGAATGTTTGGTCTGGATTTATCCTACTGTGACAAGAGATATTTGATCATGTGTGGCCCGAGATCCACCCTCAATACTTTCATGATTCAGATTTACCAATATTCCCTGCCCAGTTCTGGTTAGGTGTAAGCGAAGCCTAGTGAAACCACATCTACTGACAGTCCAGACGGGCACCAGAGCAACATGCACAAAGTCGGAAAGCTATGTTGTCCAGGTCACCATCTACCTCATACCTACATCCACATGACTGCTCTGCAGTTCACTGTTAACTGCCCTGCAGAAGGTTCTTCCAACCACCTTCTGTCTACTTCTCTACTGTTCCGCTCTCGAACCGCCTGGAGGGTAGTCCAACAGTTAAATTTCTCCGTGGAAGCTCTGATTTCTCTTACATTATTATGATGATCTTGTCTCTCTCTGTAGATGTGGACCAACTTTCACACTATAAGGGCGAACATGGTGACTGAAATTTCGTGAGATGATTATGCCACAGCGGAAAACGCCTTCTTTTAATGACTACCACCCGAATTCGTGTATCATATCCGTGATATTCTCTCTCGTGTTTCGTGTTAATACAAAACGAGCAGCCTTTGTTTGAACTTTTTAGACGTCCTTCGCTAGTTCTGATGTGGATCCTACACCACACAGGTGCACAGAAATAGTCCAGAAAATGACGGACGACCGTTATGTAAGCAGTCTCTTTGGGAGACCTACTGCATTTTCAAAATTTTCTGCCAATAAATCGCAGTCTTTTGTTTGCTTTCCCCACAGCATTAATTTAGGTTATTCTTAGTTGTAATCCCTATTCATTCAGTTGAATTAAAAACCCTTAGACCCTTCTGAATTTTTCGTGTAACCAAAATATAACGTATTCCTTTTTGTATTCACGTGAATGATTTCAGACTGTTCATTAGTTACCGTCAATTGCCACACTTACCATCATGCTCACATGCAGCCTACAGCAATCTACAATTGGGTTTGATCATCTGTGTTTTTTTTTTACCCATCATTCTTCTGACTTTTTTGATGTGGTCCGCTACGAATTCCTCTCCTGTGCCAACCTCAGAGTAGCAGTTGCAAACTACGACCTCAATCATTTACTGGATGTATTCCAGTCTCTTCCTTCCTCTACAGTTTTTGCCCTCTACAGCTCCCTCTAGTACCAAGGAAGTCACTCCCTGGTGTCTTAACAGACGTCCCATCGTCCTGTCTCTTCTCCTTGTCAGAGTTTTCCATACATTACTTTACTCTCCGATTCTGCGCAGAGCCTCCTAATTTATTACCGTACCATTCCACCCAATATTCAACATTCCTTTGTAACATCATATCTCAGTTCGCTTGCTTAGCTGAGTGGTAATGTGCATGCCTGCCGGCCGAAGTGGCCGAGCGGTTCTAGGCGCTATAGTCTGGAGCCGCACGACCACTATGGTCGCAGGTTCGAATCCTGCCTCGGGCATGGATGTGTGTGATGTCCTTAGGTTAGTTAGGTTTAAGTAGTTCTAAGTTCTAGGGGACTGATGACCACAGTAGTTAAGTCCCATAGTGCTCAGAGCCATTTGAACCATTGTTTGTGCATGCCTACCATGCAGTGGGTCCGGGTTCTATTCCTGGCAGGGTTGGAGATTTTCTACACCTGTGGACTGGGAGTTGTGTTACCATCATCACCGACGTACAGGTCGCCCAGTGTGGTATCACCCGAAATAAGACTTGCACCCGGCGGCTGAATTTCCCCGAACGTGGCCTCAAGGCAAACAATGCTACACGATCATTTCACTTTTTACCGCATCTCAAATGCAGTCGATGTTTCACTACCATACAATGCTGTGCTCCAGACTCACATTCTCAGACATTTGTTCCTCAAATTAAGGTCTACGTTTGATACTAGTATACTTCTCTTGACCAGGAATGCCCTTTTTTCCAGTGCAAGTCTGCTTTTGATGTCCTCTTTGCGTCGTCCGTCTTCGGTTACTTAGCTGCCTAGGTAGAAGAATCCCTTAACTTCGTCTACTTCATGATCACCTATTCTGATATTGAGCTTCTCGCTGTTCTCATATCTGCTATTTCTCATTACTTTCGTCTTTCTTCGACTTACTGTCCGGCCATATTCTGTATTCATTAGACTTTTCATTTGACTGAGAAGATCCTGTAATTCTTTCCCACTTTCACTGAGGGCAGCAATGTCATCAGTGAATCTTTTCATTGAAATTCTTTCATCCTTAATTTTAATCCCACTTTTGAAGCTTCTTTCATTTCCGTTATTCCTTCTTCGATGTACAGCTTCAACAGTAAGGGCGAAAGACTGCATCTCTGTCTTGCCTCTTCTTAACCTGAGCACTTCATTCTTAGTCGTCCACTCTTATTATTACCTCTTGGCTCTTGTGCATGTTGTATATTACCTGTCTCTCCCTACAACTTACTCATATTTTTCTCATAATTTCTAACATCTTGTACCAGTTTACGTTGTCGAACGCTCTTCCACGTACACAAATCCTATAAAAGTGTCTTGATTTTCCTTTAGTCTTGGTTCCATTATCAACTGCAACATCAGAATTGCCTCTCTTGTGCATTTACTTTCCTAAAGCCAAACTGATAGTCATCTAGCACATCCTCAAATTTTTTACCATGCTTTTGTATATTATTCTTGTTAGGAACTTGGATGAGTGAACCGTTAAGCTGATTGTGCAATAGTTCTTGTACTTGTCAGCTCTTGCAGTTTTCGGAATTGTGTGGACAATATTTTTCCGAAAGTCAGATGGAATGTCGCCAGACTCATACATTCTACACACCAACGTGAATATCCGTATTGTTTACACTTCCACCAATGATTTGAGAAATTCTGATGAAGAGTTAGCTATCCCTTCTGCCTTATTTAAGTCCTCCAAAGCTCTCTTAAATTTCGATACTAATACCGGATCACCATGTGTTCTAAATCGACTCCTGTTTCCTCTTCTATCACATCAGACAAATCTTCCCCTTCATAGCGGCTTTCAATGTATTATTTCCACCCGTCCACTCTCTCCTCTACATTTGGCAGTAGAATTCTCATTCCACTCTTAATGTTACCACCCTTACTTTTAATGTCACCGAAGGTTGTTTTGTCTTTCCTGTATACTGATCCTGTCCTTCTGACTATCATTTCTTTTTTGATTTTTTCAAATTTTTCGTGTACCAGTTTCGTCTTAGCATCCCAGCACTTCGTGTTTATTTCATTCCTCAACGACTTGTATTTCTGTATTCCTGTTTCCATGAACATTTTTGTACTTCCTCCTTTCATCGATCAATTGAAGTATTTCTTCTTTTACCCATGGTTTCTTCGCAGTTACCTTCTTTGTACCTTTGTTTTTCTTTCGAACGTCTGCGATGACCCTTTTTAGAGAAGTTCATTCTGTGGTGTCACCGCCAGACACCACACTTGCTAGGTGGTAGCTTTAAATCGGTCGCGGTCCATTAGTACATGTCGGACCCGCGTGTCGCCACTGTCAGTGATCGCAGACCGAGCGCCACCACACGGCACGTCTCGAGAGACTTACTAGCACTCGCCCCAGTTGTACGGACGACTTTGTTAGCGACTACACTAATGAAGCCTTTCTCTCATTTGCCGAGAGATAGTTAGAATAGCCTTCAGCTAAGTCCATGGCTACGACCTAGCAAGGCGCCATCAACCATTTCTAGAGATAGTCTCACTTGTATCATCAAGAACGCTGTATACAAATGATGGATTAAAGTTAAGTATTCCAAGAGCTACGTACTTTTCTTTATAGCATTCATTACGTATCCTGTTTCAGACCTCACGCCATCCTGCGTGAGCTTATAGCGTGCATTTTGGTCTCCTCAAGACACACTGTGTCGGCACTTCTGTCGACACATCATATTGGCGACGAAGCTTAAAAGAGGATTTCGCGTTGGTATTGCTCTAATTTACTTGAGTCATGGCTTCGCCACAATCTCCAGATGTACTGTCCGAATTTTATCGCTTGCAGAATCAGCAGACGCAGGCCTTATTGGATGCCCTTGGACAGCTCGTCCAGGGTCAACGTGCCATGCAAAACGATGCGGCCGCCGCCGCTCCACCGCTACCGCACCCACAACATGCAGTTGCACCCCAGTTTCGTCCATACGATGCGGAACTGGAATCATGGACGGAGTGGTCACGCCAGTTTGGATTTCATCTCGCCGCCTACAGAATTCAAGGTAACGAGCGGCAGCCTCATTTATTGGCGTGTGTAGGGGTGCAAACGTACCGTGTGATAGTGAAATTATTTCCCCGATGCGACTTAGCAACTCTGTCCTACGAAGAAATTTTGTCTGCTTTAGATGCCTATTTCAAGGAATCAGTCAATGTAGTGGCAAAACGATATACGTTCTTTCGTACAAAACGTACTGAAACTTCCCCTTAGAACAATTCTACAAGACTGTGCTTAACCTGACACACAATATTTTGTTAGCGCAACGCAATCTGACTTTCAAAATTCCCTACAAAAGAATGGCCCTGACTAACATTAAACTATACCTTTCACAAATCACTTACCTCACAAAAATCTTCGCTGCTCAAGCTACTGCAATACAGCGAGCGCCACTACTGCCAGCTAAATAAAAGATTCAAACTACTGAAGGCACTAACTACTGATAGGGATAGTTAGCAAATGAAAGATATTAATAGAGAACAAACAATGTATTTACCTTAATATCATCACAAGCCATAATATATATATCAGTTCATGACAAATTACAAATCTCCGCCATCTCTCTCCCCACATCCACCACTGCTGGCGGCTCACCTCCAACTGCACAACGCTACGCGCTGATCACAGCCAGCTGCCTAACACTACAATGGCGAGTATTACAACAATGCAAAGCAGCCATAGACTGCACACAGCACAGCCAGTGATTTTCATACAGAGGTGGCGTTACCAATAAAAAACCTAAACAGCCTACTTACATAGAGAAAACATAAACAGCCTACTTACATAGAGAAAACATAAACAGCCTACTTACAGTACGGCCGGTCAAACTAATCGGGAGTGGGTTGCAACTTTGCAAGGCCTTACAAGGGATTGTGCTTTTGAGTGTGAATGTGGACTCCCTTATTCAGATACAATGGTACGTGATGCAATTGACCAGAACGTTTCTGATGTTCGTATACGGGAGCAAATTTTGAAACTAGTCAGTCCCTCCCTTCAACAAGTGATAGACATATTGGATAGGTAAGACACACTTGACTTTGCTCAGGAATCATTTGAAACTTCGCCAACTGTGTGTCACATTAATCGGCCCGCCGGGCGAGCTGCACGGAACTGTAAACAGCCCTCGCGCACGTCCGCGCAGCCACGTGTCCCACGCCAGCACGCAAATGCAGTACTAAAGTCATGCCCGCGGTGTGCAACTAGACATTCGCGTGACAATTGCCCGTCACGCCAAGCTATTTGCTTTTTCTGTAATAAAAAAGGACATGTTCAGAGTGTTTGCCAGAAAAAGCTCCGATCGGACACTAAAAACCATTCCAGGCCCTTTGCTTCGCGCCGGAATCGAACCAAGAATACTCAGGCTCGTGAACCTTCGCCAATGGAAATTCATGTAGTTCATTCCACTCCGCCCAGTGCCACTCCCTCTAAAAGTGACTGTGTGCGTCCCACAAAAAGTGTGCGTCGACGTCGCCGGAAATCACGTCAAGTCGCGAGTGATTCTGTACGAGTGTCTATTCACGTTGCACAAAACAGTCGCTCTTGTCGTCAGCAGGACAATAAACTTTTTGTAGCCTTGGACCTAAATGGCAACGTGATCCCATTCCAGCTCGATACCGGAGCTGCAGTTTCATTGCTCCATAAAGACACGTACAAACAACTGGGCACACCTCCGTTGCGTGCCGCAAATGTTAAGCTAACTACATATTCAGGACAGCTTGTCCCAGTGTTAGGACAGTGCAGCCTTCTTGCAACATACAAGGGACAAACAAAACTTGTGTCATTTTACGTTCTTCGTTCTTCTTCTGCAGTGAACTTGTTTGGTTTAGATTTATTTCAGTTGTTTAACTTGTCTATCGTAAATCAGGTCCTCTCAGTGAACCAGACTGTGCCTTCAGCCAGTGTTTCTCGTCTATGTGAAGAATTTGCAGACATTTTTGCACCGGGCATTGGTTGCGCTAAGAACTATGAAGCACATTTGGAACTGAAAGTGAACGCGCAACCGAAATTTTTCAGAGCGCGCAATGTTCCCCACGCATTGCGTGATGAGGTCGCAAGAACCTTACATGATTTGGAATCACAAGGTGTGAGTGAATGTGCGCAATGCCTCTTCCATTTCAGCTCCACTTCATCGCTTACGCTGTACAGGTGTTCCGTGCCTCTGGACGACGGAATGCGAACGCGCCTCTCGCCAGATGAAATCGGCGTTGCTTTCAAATACTTGCCTGACGCCATTCGATCCCCAGAAACCCCTTTTGTTGATGGTAGATGCATCGGATTTCGGGATCGGAGCTGTGCTTGCGCACAAAGATGATTCGCATGATCGCCCTATTGCCTTTGCGTCCAAATTGCTCTCGTCAGCGCAAAGAAATTATTCACAAATCGAGAAAGAAGCATTGGCTCTCGTGTTTGGTGTTACTAAGTTTCATGATTTCTTGTAAGGTCGTCACTTTACCATCATCACAGACCACAAACCTTTGACATAGCTTTTTCATCCGAACAAGCCTATACCTCCACGTACAGTGCAGAAATTTATTCGCTGGTCTATTTTCCTCTCGCAGCACCGCTACGATATCTTGTATCGGTCCACTGCTAAGCACGGAAACGCTGATTCGTTGTCCCGTTTGCCTGTTGCTGAGGATAGAGCGTTCGATTCTTCCGAAATTGCTTGCTTGTTCATTGATTCGGAAACCGATGACGTGGTCGAATCGTTTCCGATTGATTTTCGTCGTGTAGCTACAGCCACAGCTGCTGACCCTATCCTTGCTACGGTTTTGCGTTTTGTTGCTATGCAATGGCCCTTGTCAAAGTCACGGATAGAGGATCCGTTGGCTCGCAGATTTTTTGCTCCCAAGGAGAGACTTTTTGTTCGACGTGGTGTTTTGTTGTTGCGTTCTGATAATGATCAGTCCCGGGTCGTGGTCCCACGTTCGTTACAGTCCTCTGTCTTACGGCTTCTCCACCAAGGACATTGGGGTATAGTGCGAACGAAACAACTTGCTCGTCAGCACTGTACTTGGTTCGGAATCGATGCTGCGATTACGCATATGTGCTCTTCTTGCATGGCGTGTGCCGCACAACAATCCACACCACCGCGGAAATTCTTTGCATGGCCGAAAGCCACTTCCCCTTGGCAACGCTTGCACATCGATGTTGCTGGTCCATTCTGGAATGCTCGATGGTTGGTTGTGGTCGATTCTTTCAGTAATATCCCTTTTGTTGTCCGGATGTCTTCCATGACGTCATCTGCCATCATCCAAGCGTTATCTGCTATCTTTTGCATTGAAGGTCTTCCACAGACTATTGTTTCCGACAATGGGCCACAATTTATGTCCGCAGAATTTCAGTCATTCTGCAAGGCTAATGGTATTCAACACCTGACATCCGCGCCGTTTTCGCCTCATTCAAACGGTGCCGCTGAACGATTGGTCCGGACTTTCAAGTCACAGATGTTGAAGCTGAAAGAGTCGCATTCGCGGGAGGACGCGTTATTGCTCTTTTTGTCTTCGTATCGCTCTCAGCCCCGAGATGGTCGCTCGCTGGCTGAGTTGCTCCATGGTCGTCCTCATCAAACCTTGATGTCTTTGCTGCGCCGCATCAGTTTCCTGTGCAGCGGCAGACGCCTGCTTTTGCTCGTGGCGACGTTGTCTACTATCGCAACTATCGCGGTTCACGGCGTTGGCTCGCAGGGCGCATTCTTCGCTGCCTCGGCCGCGCGATGTATTTGGTTTTGGGGGCCTCTGGTGAGGTGCGTCGGCATCTCAATCAGCTGCGCCTCTGGCGTCGCACGGGTTCTGCCGCTCCCCGTCTGCTTTCAGCGACGGTGCCGTCCGGTCAGCGCCCTGGAGACCCATCTACTGGTTCGCCTCATCCCCAGGTGTTACCAACGCTGCCTTTCATTTTGCCCGATGGCGAAGCGCCGCCGCCGCCGCCTGTTCTCCCGCCGACGCCGCCCGCAGTGGACGCGTCGCTGCAGCCGCCAAGCGCCTCCCTGGGTCACGCGCCGCCGATCGCTTCCCGTGACCAGCAGTCTTCCGCCATGGAACTCTTGTCCGCTCCGGACCACATGGCGTCTTCGCGCGTCGGGTACCCCGCCGCGATGGAGGTCGACCCTTCGGCCCCTCCTGTCTCTTTACGGGCGCATACACCGCATGTTGGCGTGCACCCTGGACTAGGTTTTCAGGCGTTTCCTAGCTCCCCTCGGACCGAATGGCCGGGTGCGGGTGGCACAGCCTCGCCTGTTGTTAGGCTCCCCACCTCATCGCATACGCCAACATGGGGTCCTCCCCACGGCGGGTGGAAGCCTTATCAAACGACCGTTCGCCGATTTGCGGGGGAGGAATGTGGTTTCACCGCCAGACACCACACTTGCTAGGTTGTAGTTTTAAATCTGCCGCGGTCCATTAGTACATGTCGGACCCGCGTGTCGCCACTGTCAGTGATCGCAGACCGAGCGCCACCACACGGCACGTCTCGAGAGACTTACTAGCACTCGCCCCAGTTGTACGGACGACTTTGTTAGCGACTACACTGACGAAGCCTTTGTCTCATTTGCCGAGAGATAGTTAGCCTTCAGCTAAGTCCATGGCTACGACCTAGCAAGGCGCCATTAACCATTTCTAGAGAGAGTCTCACTTGTATCATCAAGAACGCTGTATACAAATGATGGATTAAAGTTAAGTATTCCAGAAGCTACGTACTTTTCTTTATAGCATTCATTACGTATCCTGTTTCAGACCTCACGCCATCCTGCGTGAGCTTATAGCGTGCATTTCGGTCTCCTCAAGAGACACTGTATCGGCACTTCTGTCGACACATCACATTCCTCTTCAACTATACTGCCTACTATTTCTTATTGCTGTATCTGCAGCCTAAGATATCTTCAAGCGTATCTCGTCATTCCTTAGTACTGCCGTATCGCACTTCTTTACGGTTAGATTCTTCCTGACTAATAGTTTAAACTTCACCCTACTCTTTGTCACTACTATATTGTGATCTGAGTCTATATCTGTTCCTGGGTACGCCTTACAATACAGTATCCGTTTTCGGAGTTTCTGTCTGACCATGATGTAATATAACTGAAATCTTCTCGTATCACGCTGCCTTTTCGAAGTATACGTCCTCCTCTTGCAATTCTTGAACAGAATATAGGCTATTACTAGCTGAAATTTGTTACAGAACTCAATTAGCCTTTCTCCTCTCTAGGTCCTTGTCCCAACCCCTTACTCTCCTCTGACCTTTTCTTGTACTCCTTCCCCTACAATTACATTGCAGTCCCCCATGACTATTTGATTTTCATCGCCGTTTACGTACTGTATTTTTTTTTTTTTGTCATCAGTCTACTGACTGGTTTGATGCGGCCCGCCACGAATTCCTTTCCTGTGGTAACCTCTTCATCTCAGAGTAGCACTTGCAACCTACGTCCTCAATTATTTGCTTGACGTATTCCAATCTCTGTCTTCCTCTACAGTTTTTGCCCTCTACAGCTCCCTCTAGTACCATGGAAGTCATTCCCTCATGTCTTAGCAGATGTCCTATCATCCTGTCCCTTCTCCTTATCAGTGTTTTCCACATATTCCTCTCCTCTCCGATTCTGCGCAGAACCTCCTCATTCCTTACCTTATCAGTCTACCTAATTTTCAACATTCGTCTATAGCACCGCATCTCAAATGCTTCGATTCTCTTCTGTTCCGGTTTTCCCACAGTCCATGTTTCACTACCATGCAATGCTGTACTCCAGACCTACATCCTCAGAAATTTCTGACTCAAATTGAGGCCGGTATTTGATATTGGTAGACTTCTCTTGGCCAGAAATGCCTTTTTTGCCATAGCGAGTCTGCTTTTGATGTCCTCCTTGCTCCGTCCGTCATTGGTTATTTTACTGCCTAGGTAGCAGAATTCCTTAACTTCATTGACTTCGTGACCATCAATCCTGATGTTAAGTTTCTCGCTGTTCTCATTTCTACTACTTCTCATTACCTTCGTCTTTCTCCGATTTACTCTCAAACCATACTGCGTACTCATCAGACTGTTCATTCCGTTCAGCAGATCATTTAATTCTTCTTCACTTTCACTCAGGATAGCAATGTCATCAGCGAATCGTATCATTGATATCCTTTCACCTTGTATTGTAATTCAACTTCTGAACCTTTCTTTTATTTCCATCATTGCTTCCTCGATGTACAGATTGAAGAGTAGGGGCGAAAGGCTACAGCCTTGTCTTACACCCTTCTTAATACGAGCACTTCGTTCTTGATCGTCCACTCTTATTATTCCCTCTTGGTTGTTGTACATATTGTATATGACCCGTCTCTCCCTATAGGTTACCCCTACTTTTTTCAGAATCTCGAACAGCTTGCTCCATTTTATATTGTCAAACGCTTTTTCCAGGTCGACTATGAAAGTGTCTTGATTTTTCTTTAGCCTTGCTTCCATTATTAGCCGTAACGTCAGAACTGCCTCTCTCGTCCCTTTATCTTTCCTAAAGCCAAACTGATCGTCACCTAGCGCATGCTCAATTTTCTTTTCCATTCTTCTGTATATTATTCTTGTAAGCAGCTTCGATGCATGAGCTGTTAAGCTGATTGTGCGATAATTCTCGCACTTGTCAGCTCTTGCCGTCTTCGGAATTGTGTGGATGATGCTTTTCCGAAAGTCAGACGGTATATGCCAGACTCATATATTCTACACACCAACGTGAATAGTCGTTTTGTTGCCACTTCCCCCAATGATATTAGAAATTCTGATGGAATGTTATCTATCCCTTCTGTCTTACTTGACCGTAAGTCCTCCAAAGCTCTTTTAAATTCCGATTGTAATACTGGATCCCCTATCTCTTCTAAATCGACTCCCGTTTCTTCTTCTATCACATCAGACAAATCTTCACCCTCATAGAGGCTTTCAATGTATTCTTTCCACCTATATGCTCTCTCCTCTGCATTTAACAGTGGAATTCCCGTTGCACTCTTAATGTTACCGCCGTTGAATTTAATGCCACCAAAGGTTGTTTTGACTTTCCTGTATGCTGAGTCTGTCCTTCCGACAATCATATCTTTTTTGATGTCTTCACATTTTTCCTGCAGCCATTTCGTCTTAGCTTCCCTGCACTTCCTATTTATTTCATTCCTCAGCGACTTGTATTTCTGTATTCCTGATTTTCCCGGAACATGTTTGTACTTCCTCCTTTCATCAATCAACTGAAGTATTTCTTCTGTTGCCCATGGTTTCTTCGCAGCTACCTTCTTTGTACCTATGTTTTCTTTCCCAACTTCTTTGATGGCCCTTTTTAGAGATGTCCATTCCTCTTCAACTGTACTGCCTACTGCGCTATTCCTTATTGCTGTATCTATAGCGTTAGAGAAATTCAAACGTATCTCGTCATTCCTTAGTACTTCTTTGCGTATTGATTCTTCCTGACTAATGTCTTGAACCTCAGCCTACTCTTCATCACTACTATATTGTGATCTGAGTCTATATCTGCTCCTGGGTACCCCTTACAATCCAGTATCTGATTTCGGAATCTCTTTCTGACCATCATGTAATCTAATTGAAATCTTCCCGTATCTCCCGGCATTTTCCAAGCGTACCTCCTCGTCTTGTGATTCTTGAACAGGGTATTCGCTATTACTAGCTGAAACTTGTTACATAACTCAATTAGACTTACTCCTCTTTCATTCCTTGTCCCAAGCCCATATTCTCCTGTAACCTTTTCTTCTACTTCTTCCCCTACAACTGCATTCCAGTCGCCCATGACTATTAGATTTTCGTCCTCCTTTCATACTGCATTACCCTTTCAATATCCTCATACACTTTCTCTATCTGTTCATCTTCAGCTTGCGACGTCGGCATGTATACATGAACTATCGTTGTCGGTGTTGGTCTGCTGTCGATTCTGATTAGTACAACCCGGTCACTGAACTGTTCACAGTAACACACCCTCTGCTCTACTTTCCTATTCATAACGAATCCTACACCTGTTATACCATTTTCTCCTGTTGTTGATATAACCGATACTCATCTGACCAGAAATCCTTGTCTTCCTTCCACTTCACTTCACTGACCCCTACTATATCTAGATTGAGCCTTTGCATTTCCCTTTTCAGAATTTCTAGTTTCCCTACAACGTTCAAGCTTCTGATATTCCACGACCCGACTCGTAGAACGTTATCCTTTCGTAGATTATTCAATCTTTTTCTCATGGTAACCTCCCCCTTGGCAGTCCCCTCCCGGAGATCCGAATGGGGCACTATTCCGGAATCTTTTGCCAATGGAGAGATCATCATGACACTTCTTCAATTACAGGCCACATGTCCTGTGGATACACGTTGCGTGTCTTTAATGCAGTAGTTTCCATTGCCTTCTGCATCCTCATGTCATTGATCATTGCTGATTCTTCCGCCTTTAGGGGCAATTTCCCACCCCTAGGACAAGAGAGTGCCCTGAACCTCTATCCGCTCCTGCGCCCTCTTTGACAAGACCGTTGGCAGAATGAGGCTGACTTCTTATGCCGGAAGTCTTCGGCCGCCAATGCTGATTATTTATCAAAGTTTAGGCAGTGGCGGGGATCGAACCCGGGACCGAAGACGTTTTGATTATGAATCATAGACGCTACCCTTTCAATATCCTTATATACTTTATGTACTTAGCTTTCGACGTCGGCTTGTATACCTGAAGTATCGTTGTCGGTGTTGGTTGGCTGTCGATTCTGACAAGAACAACCCTATCACTGAACTCTTCACAGAAACACTCTCTGCCCTACCTTCCAATTCATAACGAATCCTACTCCCGTTATGCCATTTTCTGCTGCTGTTGATATTACCCTATACCCATCAGACCAGCAATCCTATGCTTCTTTCCATTTCACTTCACTGACCCCTACTATATCTTGACTGAACCTTTGAATTTACCTTTTCAGATTTTCTAGTTTCCTTGCCACGTTTAAGCTTCTGTCATCCCACACCCCGACTCGTAGAACTTTATCCTTTCTTTGATTATTCATTTTGAGTGAAAATCACGAATCCAATTATGCAACTGACACAATAATCTATAGGCACACCGTTTAATTAGAAGTCTCTCATGAGGAACTCCTTCAAATCCTTCTGGAAATCTAGAATTTTGGAATCATTTTGACGTCCCTAGTCGACAGCACTCATTTCTTCGTCAAAGTAAATATGTAGTTAGCTGTGTTTCGGAAGACGGATGTTTCCTGAATCTATGTTGGTTGTTTGTCAATAAGATGCTTTCTTTGAGGTAACTCATAATGTTAGATCACAGTATATGCCTGAAAATCGTCTTTCAGATTATCCTGTTTCATTTCTTGCGTATTGGTTAGAGTTGTGCCACTTCTCAGTCCTTGGGTACGTATATGTCGACGAGCGGGTGGTTGTATAAGATTACTTATGATGGGCGTAGTGTATCAGCATACTCTGAAAGGAACGTTTCTTGTTATACAGTCTATACTTGAGGCCTTGACTGTATAAAGTCACGCAACCACCTGTAAGTAACTAATGTTGGCAGTTGTTCCGGATGCCCCATGCCTGTAATAACTGTTTACTGCCCAATCCACTATCACTACCTGCTCCTTCTTCGAAAAATCCTGACGCAAAAGCCCTAAGTCCTCTATAATTTTCCTTAGCCCTGCATTTCGAATGGAAATGCTAGTGGCCTGGTACGCTGACCCTAAGAATTCCTGTAGCTGGTGGCCTACACCTCGCCCACGGCTGCTGCGTAACCCTGCTCATTCCTAGGCAACGTGAACTCGGTTGAACTGTGCTGCACATTCCCTGCTTCTAGTCGTAGCAGAGACGCTTCTCCACTTAACTCTGGCTGTGATAGACACGTACTTTTCGTGTTGATACTAAACATAGCACCGTGCTTTCTCTATCTCGTTGTCTTCCATCTAGCTACCAATTCCAAAGCAACCTCCATCCCTCTCTCTCCCCAAATCACTTTCTTACTTGCGTCCTCCAACTGGGAAATTTTTTTTTTCTAATCTTCAATCGCAATGTCCGTACTGAATGCTCTGTAGTTTCAAGACAGAGTTTTCCAGACGTTCTCCTCACTGCCCACTGCATCTCCCCCCCCCCCCCCTCCATCGCCCCAACCCCCCTTGTAAAAGTATTTCCTACAATATTGGCAACAACCCGCCCTTCTTACTAACCTATATCAGCTCCCTCTTTGGCCATTCACGGTCAGTTTCGAATAAAGAGTTAAATTGAACTGTAAAGAGTATCTCAACTTCGTCGAAGTTCGAGGTTGGCTGTACGTAAACAACGTCTTCCCTTGCTACACAATATTTTATTTCTCCCAGACGACTTTCACCTCCCAACCGCTACCCACTCACTTATTCATGAACCTCTCCAAAAAAACATTTAAACCAAACCTTAAATCAGCTGAACACCAATACCTCCAAACATTCCACACACACACACACACACACACACACACACACACACACACACACACATAACAGAAATGAGCAGACATTAGTTTTCAGCATATACTTCGTTAGGCACGTAAACAAACCAAACAGTATGAGGATGAGAACTGAAAGTAGTTACGCCTTGAAATCACAGATTTTGTTCGTTCAAATATCTATACTTAGTGACATAATTCATCATAACAATAAGGGCAAACAAGATGAAATGTGGGAAGAAAAGTTTCGGAACATAAAACATCTTTATGTTTCGTAAATAGAGCTGTAGTGCGACTTTCAGTATGTGACAAGATGAGAGGAAACGCAGATGCCAACTAAAAACGCGGAGAACTGTAAGTAATCACTTATTTGCATAAAAAACGAGACATAAACTGTTTTATAATCTGCAAATAACACATATCGAAACAAAGCTGTATCGTCCTAGATTCCACTAATGATGCTTTAAAGTGAAAAAAGGCGAAAGTCGTCTGGGAAAAATAAAATACAGTGAGAAGGCCTTTTTTCCTTATAAAATAAATATAACCCGGAATGTTTAGGCCTAGATCGTATGTATTTAAGTTGTAGACAATACGAAATGTTTTGAGAAATACGGCTTAGTAACGTTCAATTACCTTGTTATAGTGAGAATGTACACTACTGAAACTTATAGTGGCCTTGTTTTAACGACCTTCATACTATTAAGAAAAATTGAACAGAATTTTCAATGTCCCACAGTATTTCGGCCTACTACAGGAGTGTCGGGGTTTAAGACAATACGAGTGTTTTTCAGATAAAACACAATAGGAATGCTAAACATTCACTCGTGTAAAAGAAAAAAACAAAATGTATTTGAATTTAATACAACTTCTTCTTAAATAATTACGTTTTGCGTTGGTAACATACTCCTATATGGCACTAAGCGTGTTATTGGATCCAGTACTGTACCAGTCGGTTGTTTCCACGCAGTTGTATGAGTAAGAGGAAATTTAAATTAGGCAGTTTGTTATCGTTTTTTTCAGAGCAAGGACTTCACTGCCGTATTCAGATGTGTCGCTTTCATGCCCATTCCTTGCGGCCAGGTTTTACTCTACTGCTGGGCGGCTCACAACGTAACAGAACAGGTGAGCACAGTATGGTACTAAGTTAATACTATGTACTGGATTTGTGTGCCACTACACTAGTTCTCAGTGACACAGACTGTCGTGCAGTTCAAGATTGGAGCTCAGCTTCAGTGTAATGTTTTACTGATTGCGTGTCTTGGTGATGTATTGCTATGTATGTGAAATGTCCCACGTCACTTTTGCCAATGGTTTCTTTTTCTGTTTGAAAAGCATTACGTGTCTATTAGTGTGTTGTAATCTACATTTTCAGTGATGGCATCGAAATTTTTTAAACTGCTAGAGACACTCTTTTGGCATGGAGAACCTGTAGTCTGGATTCATCCTAAAAATACCTACTTCTCCTACCCGTGACAACAGGTATTTCACCATGTGTGGCCAGAGATCCACCCCCTGTACTTTCACGGATCGCTGTTTCTGTTAACCATTCCATTTCCACAACGGACAGCTTTTACGTAGCGATGACGTAACCAAATCGTCATCGTTTTTTCTGATGTCATGGGCTGTACACGTCATGACTGGTGGACATGTGCAGGGAAAACCACATGCTGAGTGGCTAACTGCGGTAGGATTAGGCGATTGTTGTTCGTACTTAAGCAGTTGCACCCATCTAATGTAAGAATAAACCGTTAAGAAATACGTAGAAATTTTTTCAATTGGATGATTTCTGTTGTGACTGAAAATTCGCAAATTTTCACAAACACAACTTTTATTTATGTAAGTTTACAAGGTTGATGACTGAACAACAAAAGAAAAGTAACAATAACGATGTTAGCATAAAAGTCTCCTAATTTTCCACAAAGATTTGTGGAAACACACACACACACACTAGTAAAAGTCTAATTAAGGGACGAAATCTTCAGTGGTCGAAGTCCACGAGGTCGGCATCCAGAGTGAACTGAGCTTGGGGGCTGGTTCTAGCCCCTAACTAGCTGTCTCCAGCCAATCAGGTTTTGGCGTAGTGATACTTTCTGCAGGCCGTGGCTGGAGGCCCCCCCCCCTCCCCCCCCCCCCCCCCCCCCCTGCATTACGTAGTGTTCAGAAAGTCTGTTTCCATTCTCTTGACCGAGCGAGATGGCGCAGTGGTTAGACACTGGATTCGCATTCGGGAGGACGACGGTTCAATCCCGCGTCCGACCATCCTGATTTAGGTTTTCCGTGATTTCCCTAAATCACTTCAGGCAAATGCCGGGATGGTTCCTCTGAAAGGGCACGGCCGACTTCCTTCCCCATCCTTCCCTAATCCGATGAGACCAATGACCACGCTGTCTGGTCTTCATTCCCAAAAACAACCAACCAACCAACAACCATTCTCTTGTATGTAAATAGCTGGTGTTTATTATGGTTCATTGGTACGCCTTGGATATAGACAACTCTGTCCTCTGTGGTGTATTAGAGGTTGCCGGCCCACTGGGGCTACCTGGGCTCCGGCATAACAATGTCATTTGGCACAAATTTTAATAAATGCTCTCTGTAGCTTCCTGGGAGCTAATTATGCATGACAAAAGAGGAAAAAGAAGGCCTGGAGTCTGGCCCTGAGTACTACGTGATAGTAGACTGACCGCTGAGTTATATGCTGTCAGCACACCGTACTCTGGCCGTTGGCGTTCCGATCTAAGAGCCCCTACATCTCACTCAGGTAGCTGGCATCTCGAGGCTAAGTGCACCGTTCCAGTTCTCCCTCCAAAGAAATATCGCTATCGGTACCGGAAATGGATTCCGGGCCCCTCGCATGAGGGTCTGTCGCATTGACCGTTGGTCTGTGGAGGCGGACTTCACAGATAGGAGGGTTGGAAAGTACTCAGAATCGAAGCGCAAATGGTGACAATCATATCACCGATTGAATTTGGTTTTGCCTGGGCATAGGAGGCTTATGTATTGTAGTTCCTGTCCAATGAGAGGAAACTAAAAGTTCTACTTCTTAAAGCAGGGTCAACATTCCACTGATACCTGCCCCTTCCCAAGACCTTGCTAAAGTCAAAATGAGGTACACCATACGCTGCACTCGTTGCTCTCCACAACTTCTTCCATAAAGAGCAGATAACGAGGACACCAGGCGCTACCGGATATCATTTACTTCATAATTAAAGCCCACAAATCTGTTTTTTGACAAACGGATATGTGTGCTCGCACTATGTAACAGCGTCACCATTTTATTTAACAGTAATGATAACGACATATAAATGTGTCAGCTCATTTTAGGTTGACACGGCCTAGTGGATATAGAATCTTCAATTGAGAATGGCCTAAGGCCGAAATTGCAATCGTGAAATAAAGAAAGTGTTACAGTCACTGGCGTAAATATGATTTCTTTTATACCGCACCATGTGTCTTTAAGTGGCCTAACATACCTGCCACGCCGAAATGAAAGAACTCTGACAAGGTTTGTAATATGAATGCCGTCGCGGCGACATCCACCAATATTCTCTACACAGCAACAGTGACACAGCTAACATCATCAAGGCAGAGAGCCACGGAGAATCAGAAAGGGAAGTTCAGTGGCTTTGACTACTACAACTTGGAGCAGAATGAAAAATTGCATAACGTACTGTGATTAACATGACAGCAATAAATATCGACGCGGGTGCCATCTCAGCACTTAAGAAAGGATTAAATTTCGCTTTTTCACCAAGAAAACACCTTTCGATGAGATATTGATACTGAACAAGCAGTTCGCAAATTAACCAGTGAATTTAAAGATGAAATTGGTAGAGAAGCATTCTGTTAAAATCCAAGCCTCCAGCACCAAACATGACTAGAATGTGATGCCCTTCATGCTCTCCGAACGACGCTCACACCGTCGTCCTGCCAGCTGAAGAGGGAAATGCTGCCGTCCTAATGGAACCGGCTGACTATGACGCGTAAATACGACGGATGCTGGAACAAGATACTTAATAAAAACTGCCTCGGGTCCCAACAACCGGAATAGTGAGAAACACCTCGGAACTTCTCAAACGTTACCGTTGAAGAGAGTGTTATTAAAAACCTTCTCCCTCTGGCACCCAGATCACCCACGTTGTATTGTCTGCCAAAGACACACAAGAAGGAAACATCTTTAAGGCCTACGTGAGCACCAACGCATCGCCGACCTATGGACTTCCAAACACTTGGCCGGTCTCCTCTTGACTCACACTGGATATTGTGCGCACCTTATAAGAAATACGGAGGACTTCATTGATAGTATTAGATGTCTACTCCTCGGTGAAGGGGATATAATGATCAGTTTTCATGGAGGTTCCCTCTTCACCTGTGTGTCCATCACAGACACTATTCACCTGCTGTCCCGACTCTTTATGAAACCATCGTGTACTTATTTAAACATACTCTGAAGCCATCGTGTTTTTTTTACATAGTGGAGAATATTGCAACCAGGCGGACGGCGTGGCGATGGGGAGTAACTGTTTCACTTGTGAAGCAGTTCGATTACACAGCCTTGGGCACAGCTCCTGTAAAGTTGTTCTTATCGCTACCTCGGCAATAAGTTGTATTTATCGCTACGTCAACGATATCTGCGTCAAATAGCGTCATGGACGTGAAATGCTGAGAGTTCCGGAAACACCTCAACAACATCCACGACCATTTAAAGTTCACGATGGAGGCAGAGAAGGACGATTCCTTAGCGTTCCTGGGCGTCTTTGTCAGCCGTAATGCAAATGGGTGTCTTGGTTACGGCGTTTACCGCAAGCCCACCCACACGGATCGGTATCTGCACGCCGCCAGCAACCACCACCCACCACACAAACGATCTGTTCTGGGTACCTAGGTACAGCGAGCTGAAACCGTCTCAGACGCCGAAAACTGCCGAAGGAAATGAGCCACTTACGTAAAGTTTACCAGGTAAACGGTTACTACAACAGACAAATTTCGCAATCAGTTTTTACTAAGCCGCACCCGCCACGTTGGCCGAGAGCGCTAACCAGCTGCTTCCTGGATTCGGGTAGGCACGCCAGCCCCCAATCGAATACGCCCGGCGGACTAGCAACGAGGACTGGTGTGCCGACCAGCCTGGATATCGTTTTTAGGCGGTTTTCCACATCCTGATAGGTGAATACTGAGCTGGTCCCCACATTCCACCTAAGTTACAGGATTCGCAGACATTTGAAACACGCTCGCGCTATTCCATGACTTACACTAGACGCAGACAGCTGGGGTACATTGATTCTGTACTGGGGTTACAGGATGGCTGCTGGAAGGGCATCAGGCCACCACTTAAAATTAACATGCCACGTCCGTTTCACTGTAACAGCAGGCTCCGCCAGTTGGGATTAATGCTTGGAAAGAGAGTTCCGTCTAAGCTGAGAAAACAGAAGACATTCGAAGAAGACACGAAGAAGGTTGCGTCTTTCCCGTTCTGTTGTTCAATAACAAGGAAGATTAGCCGGCTCCTGAAGAGAGATAAAACTGATAGGACTACAGTCTTCAGGACCTCAGTGAAGATGAGGCAACTAATGAAGACAAAATAGGCCTGAGATCACTTCGAACAGAAAAAAAGAAAACGTGTAGGGATGGGCAGTTGTCTGTCGGTCAGACTGACTGCACTATTGAGCAGCGCTGCATGGAACATGAAAGGTGTTTCCGCCCAGAAAAATCAGCTGCAGCAGAGCACTCATTGGAAAACGGACTCCTAATTGCTTTAACGATAGGTCTACTATTACACGGACCAACAGCTTCTGGAACAGGGTAATAAATGAAGCAATATAGATCAAAATATCGGGAGACACCGTCAATAAAGACGGTGGATTGCAACTGGGTACACACTTTTATCCAATGATTAGGGAGCTGAAGCGGACGCGGTCGTCGCGCCACAAAAATATTGCCGTATATGGTGCGGGACTGGATACCTGTGTCGTCACTGGTGGGGGCGTAGCTATGTAAGAAGAGCGGCGGTACTCACACGACAATCAACCACTTGATAACGGTAGAGCAGAACTGTGCCGAAAACTCGTGGGAAGTTAACTACTTGACGCTGCTATAAACCCGATAATGTTTAATTAAAATAATTGTAAACTGGTAGACACTACTCTAGTACTAACATATCAAATTATCCTGCAGTTCATGATGTCATCTAAAATGTGTAAGAAATTGCACGGATGTATATTGAATGGGAAGTATTTTGCCATTGATCAGACAGTCATCTCCAAAAAAGAGAGTTATTGGAGAAACAAGACTGGAACATTGTTTCTCGTGTAAGATTTTAAGCTGCATATTGGTTTCGAGAATGGAAAGTGGTTAAAAACCACAACACTATTTTATTAACAGCAGAGGAGCTGAGATAGAGATTCTCCACGCTATGTTCGTGCTGTGGTAAGTTGTCACTAGGGAGGTGTCTACCAGGCCGTGTGTTTACCTGTGCACAGGCGGAGGCGGTATCGTCCGCGGCGTACAGCTGCTCTTGGGTGGAGGCAAGTCCGCGATTCAAACGTGTCCTGAGGATCGTCATGTGTCGAGCCCAGAAACCGCTGGTTCTCACTGCTGGACACCTGTACGCCATAAATCGGGCCGCCTTTCTCACGGTAAGTGTCCGTTGGAGCAATGAGTCTGTGGCCCCAAGAGCGTGGTTTTCGCCAGTGTCTACAGGACAATCTCGTAACGCGGGTGAATAGTCGTTAGTTCGTTTATTTTAAAAGCTAGTGATCGCTCGTTGGCATCTGTCAGACAGGCAACAAGCAGCCACTGTCCAATACAGGGAAGTAACCGTTCCTGTAACCTTTTACAAGTTCCTAACCAAGAGTGGAATACATAGTTCCACCTGTAAGCTTTGGTTGTTTAGTTTTCGAATTTCTGAATGTTAATTTGATATTTAATAGCAAAGTTTTCACATTTTCTTTTGTGTCGGAAAGTAAACCGATTTTGTGACATATTAAAAGTTCCTAAGCAGGAGAGAATTATTTAATCTCACCTGTGTGGAGTTTTTGAATCTCTGCTTCTTAATCTAATTTATTATAAACACTCCTTGCGTTTTTATTAGTGCCTACAGCAGAGTTCTTCAGGGCGTGTCGATAGTCCTTTATTTATCTGTGTAGTGTAGTTTTCCACGGTCTTCAGAATGGCTCCGGACTGTGATTGCCGTGTGCGAATGTGAGCCGTGTAGGTGACACTTTGCTCCGAATTGCAGGCCGTGTTGTCTTCGGTTACACAGGTTTCAGTGGATGAGCTTCACTGTTGTGGGCATCCAACGAACGTCCAGCATGATCCACGAGTCTGCCGATCTGCCCGCACTGGTGGCCAGCCAAATTACTGGCCCCTCAACAGTGGTCGAGTGGGAGGTCGCCTCAGGACTTGGTAGGTTGCGAAAGACTTCCTGAGGGGCTGGACTAAGCCTACTCTGTTAGTCTACAAACAGGTTCCAGTTGCTGTTTGTGGCTGAACAGCACAGTGTGCATCCAGCTGCAGGTGGTGGATCACATCGGTACCAATGTGTGTCGCTTTGGATCGGAAGAGATACTCTCTGCTTTCAAGCGGCTATGAGAAGAGGTAAAGGCTGCCAGTCTTTCTTGCGAGATGAAAGCAGAGCTCAAAATTTGCAGCATAGGTCACAGGCGAGTGGAGGTTCTGGATGAGGAGATCGTGTAGGCTGCAGGAGCCAATTACAAGCAGGAGGGGACTACACGGCTAGAAGAAGCTGTTTGGCGTGGACTGGGAGGTTTCCTAGGTTAGAGTGTCTCGAGGAAGCACAAAGAGGAGTTCGCTCTCGAAAGATGCGGTCGTATTTGTGTCAGGAAAGTACCAGAGCTCCAGGCGCTAATAGAAAGCGCTGATAATCAAAGCGTTATAGGCATTGAAATCTGGCTAAAGTCAGAGTTAATTCACCAGAAATTTTTGTGAAGGAGCTAATGGTATGCAGAAAGGATAGTGTAAATATGGTCGGTGGTGGTGTGTTTGTTGCTGTTAAAAGTAGTTTATCTTGTAGCGAAAATAGTATGAATAGAGATCATTCTTACAACCGGAATAAAATAATAAATGGATCCTTTTACCGACCTCCCAACTCAAATGATACAATTTCTCAAAAGTTGTCTAATTTCAAACACGTACCCAACTCATTAAATTATAGAATTATGATGAAATCCCGACCTTTAGCTGCTTACAGGCGTTGATAAATATCAACAGGGACAGTTGAAAATATGTGCCCGGACCGGGACTCGAAATCGGGATCTCCTGCTTACTTGGTAGATGCACTATCTTTTTTATTTCATACAATTTTGTTCGGCATTGTTCGTTTCATTTAGTCTGGGCAGACGTGACATGACATCTGTTCAAGCGAATTTTTATCTGCTTTTTTGTAAAGAAATGTTTTTACTATATTTATGAAGGATTTGTGACGTACCGTATTCAGTGTCGCTACGACAACCCTGTGTTCACTAATCTCTGTTTCTGTTTTAATGCTTGTTATTTGCTTGTTATTAGCTCAGGATTATTTCTTGATAAGACGTCAAGTGTGTTTTCACAGCCGTTTATTATTCGAGTGAACTCATAAACTAACTGCTAGAAATAATTTTCAGAGAATGGGTTTAACACAATTTAGGATGATGTCTTACCCGGTTTTAAACATGTATTTTCACCAACATATGTAGGGTAAATTGAAGTCACCACCAACTATAATTTTATCTGAAGTTGGTACCTGTTCTTTCGGTCATGTCCAAATAACAATACCATTTGTCGGGGCAGACATTGGCAACTATCTCTGTTGATATTTATCAAAGTACGTAAGCAGCTAAAGGTCACTCAGTTTTTCTAGTACAGAGGAAAATCTGGCCGATCACGTTGAGCTCCCGTGCCGGCTATCCGAGTGAGTCACCGAGGGCACAGAGGATAGTGCGCGTGCAGGGACTTATCTCTGGCACGCTCCCCGTGAGACTCACATTTCCAACGTACTGTCCACACACTACATTTGTGGTGCCCCTGCCCACTACACTCGCTACTCGCGTCAGTTAATCTACCGATTCTCGTAAGGGTTCGGGCAATGTGAGTGCAACCGCACTGAACAAGATCATTGGCCGGTAAGCCTTATCTATATGAAGATGGTATCTGTTCTTTCCGACATGTTCCCAAGAACAGATACCATTGGTGACCTTGCAGCTCTCGAAGAATGAAACAACAATGAAATCGAGACCTTTAGCTGTTTATAGACTTTGATAAATATCAAGAGGGACAGTTGAATATGTGTGCCCCGACCAATGTTATTGTTATTTGGACATGACAGAAAGAACAGGTACCATCTTCACATAAAATTATAGTTTGTGGTGACTTCAATTTATCCTGCATATGTTGGTGAAAATACATGTTCAAATCCGGATTAAATATCATTCTAAAATGTGTTAAATTCATTCTCTGAAAATTATTTCGAGCATATAGCTCATGTGTTCACTCGAATACTAAACGGCTGCGAAAACAAACTTGACCTCTTAGCAACAAATAATCCTGAGCTAATAACAAGTTAATAACAAGAATTAAAACAGAAACCAAGATTAGCGAACACAGGGTTGTCGTGGCGAGACTGAATACGGTACGGTACGTCACAAATGCTTCAAAAATGAAGTGAAAACTTTTCTTTACAAAAAAGCAGATAAAAATTCGCTTGACGCCCTCCTGAGAGACACTGTCCGCTCCTTCCAGAATAACAATGCAAGTGTAGGCCAGATATGGCTTCTATTCAAGAATATTATATCGACAGGACTTGAGATATTTGTACCAAATAAATTAACAAAAGACGGAGCTGATCGCCCTTGATAAATGAAACAGGTTCAATACTGTAGCAGAAACAACGAAAAAAGCATGCCAAATTAAAATGAGAGCAAAGTCCTCAATATTGGCGATCTTTTACAGAAGCTCGAAATTTAGCACGGACTTCAATGTGAGATGCTTGTAATAGTTTCCACAGTCAAAGTCTGTCTCGGAAACCGGCGGGAAATCCAAAGGGATTCTGATCGTATGGAAAATGTGCTAACTGTAAGACACAATCAATGCCCTTTTTGCGCGCTTTGCAATAGAAATACTATCGACGATAGTTCTGCTGAAGCAGAATTTCTAAACACAGCCTTCTTAAATTCCTTCACCAAAGAAGACGAATTAAATATTCCAGAACCAGAATAAAGAACAGCTGCTAACATGAGTAACTTAGAAGTAGATATCCTCGCAGTAGTGAAGCAGCTTAAATCACTTAATAAAAGAGTCTTAAGGTTCAGACCGTATACCAATTAGTTTCCTTTCAAAGTGTGCAGATGTAATAGCTCCACACTTAACAATCAAATTTAACCGCTCGCTCGATGAAAGATCCTCACTAAAAAATTACAGAGTTGCACAGGTCAGACCTGTCTTCAAGAAATACAGTAGGAATAACCCATTATATTAAAGACCCATATCATTAACATAGATATGCAACAGGATACATTGTGTTCAAACATTCTGAATTACCTCGAAGAGAATTTTCTATTGACACAGTCAACATGATTGTGAAACACAACTTGCTGTTTAATAACAGGAAGTGTTGGATGAGATCGATAAGGGATTTACAAACTGATTTCGTATTTCTAGATTTCCAAAAACGGCTTTTGACACCGTATCTCACAATCGGCTTGCAAGCAAATTGAGTCCTTATGTAATATCGTCTCATTTATGCGACTGGACTCGTGATTTCCTGTCAAAGTTCGTAGTGACTGACGGGAAGTCATTGATTAAAATATAAGGGATCACTTGCGTTCCCCAAGGTTGTGTTACGAGGCCCTTGTTGTTCCTCATCAACATATACGATTTAGGAGACAATCTGACTAACTGTCGTAGGTTGTTTGCTGATGAAGATGTCGTTTATCGTCTAGTAAAGTTATAAAAGATCAAAACTAATTTCTAAAAGATTTATATGAGGTCTCTGTATGGTGCGAAAATCGACGATTCACATGAGTGCTAAAAGGAATCCACTAAACTTCGGTTACCCGATAAATCACTCAAATCTAACGGCAGTAAATTCAACTAAATATGTAGGAATTACAATTACAATTGCGATCAACGTATATTGGAAGGAGCACATAGAAAATGTTGTGGGGAAGGCTAGCCAAAGACTCAGTTTTATTGGCTGAACACTTAGAAGAAGGGAAAGATCTACTAAAGAGACTGCCTAATCTACGCTAGTCTGTCCTGTCTTGAAGTGCTGCTGCACAGTGTGGGATCCTTAAGAGATTGGATTAATGAGGGACACAGACAAAGTTTGAAGAATGGCGTTACATTTTATACTTTCGAGAAATAGGGGAGAGAGTGTTTAGGACATGATACAGGATTTAGGGCGGACATAATCAAAACAAAGGCGTTTCTCTTTTCGGCGGGATGTTCTCACGAAATCTCAATCATGAACTCTCTCCTTCGAATACTAAACTATTTTTTTGACGCCAATATGCATAGAGAGAAACGATAATCATAATAAAATAAGGAAAATCAGAGTTCGTACGGAAAGATATAGGTATTCGTTTTTTCCGCGCACTGTTCGAGAGTGGAATAATGTAGAATTATTGTGAAGGTGTTTCGGTGAACCCTCTTCCAGGGTACCCATGTAGGTGTGGACGTAGGTGGATCTTGGAACTCAGCCTGGTGTACACCTAATGGGGAGTGGAAAAACACCTAAAAACCACATCCATGCTGGTCACCACACCGGCCCACGTCGTAAAACTGCCGGGCGGTTTAGATCCGAGCTGGGACACCTCCCCGTCCCGGAAGCGGCGCCTTAAACGAATCGCAATCCAAGCGGTTAACTCTCTGACGCAACCAATAAATATTTACGTCTGACTGGATCTTTGGAAACTACAGAGGAACACATAAAAACCAAATAACAAACATTACATTAAAAAATCACGTATCTTCTGCTTGACAAAACGACATTAAAATACAGATAAAATGATATTTTTTCACAACCATGAATCAGCATACGACACATGTAATGTACGTAAAATGAGCTGTCATACTAAAAATGTACGTAAATTAAGCTGTCCTACCAACTACCTGAAGTATGGATGTACAACTGTTACATGAACTCACCTTCCACTCATATCAGCGCACACTCCGTTGCAGAGCGAAAATATCATTCTGGAAACATCCCCTAGTCTATGGCTAAGCCATGTTTACGCAATATCCTTTCTTCCAGAATTGCTAGTTCTGCTAGGTTGGCAGAAGAGCTTCTGTCAAGTTGGAAAGTAGGAGACGAAGTATAGGCAAAATTGAAGCTGAGAGGACTGCACGCTTGGGTAGCTTGGTTGGTAGAACACTTACCCGCGAAATGCAATGCGGGACACAGTTTTAATCAGCCAGGAAGTTTCTTATGAGCGCTCACTCAGCTGCAGAGTGAAAATCTCATTCAAGACCTTATGAGCTTAGGTGTGAGTTAGCGCATTCACGTATAGATCGTGCTCACCCAGTTTTTACAGGACGCTGACTACTATGTTGCAAGGTGCATTTCACTGATTAAACAGTTACTCACTCTCAGAGAAAACAATTGTCGTCTATGGGTGATATGTTTCCCTGGACCGCGAAGACTAATAGAGCAATACAATGCTACAAAGACATTTTCCAGGCAGTAACGCAGATACAGTCGTAATGTATCTCATCTTTGACTCTTCGTACTAAAAGCACGGCCTTTCAGTCGTAATATGAAGTACAAAAAACGTGGCACATTAGAAAGGAGGCAAGCAGCATTGCAGTTTCCTTCATTCGATCAAATTTCTGCTGTTTACGTCTATACTACGTTGTCTTCCTGATTACAGGCAACGTGAGTGTGCTTTGAAATTTCTTACGGAAAACCGTACTACTGTAGTCGGCTAGAGTCTACCGACCTTATGGTTCAGTTTGGCACTTGGTGGTTCCACTGCAGCTTTATTTTCACAGAACATCATAATCGACTCTCACCTCATACATGTATGACATATGAAACTTACTTGTGCCGATTATAGTGTTTCACAATAGAGCCATTAGAAAACTTACAACTAGTCAAAGGATAGTAACTGGATAGAAGAAATGGCGTATAAGTTGGTATTTTATGTGAAACCTGGTTGGTAGGTAATCAGAGAGCGCACAGTATAAGGTTAGGGTTGTGGATGGGGCCGTAAACAGTTACTGCGGGTTACACAAAAACACAACTTTATTTTCTAAAATATTCCACTTATTTATACATTGGCTTAAAAGACCACAATTAAACAATGCGACACAAGGCCTAGTTAAAGAAAATTTGAGATGCTTTCCGGTCTGAAGGCCCCAAAACCACAGCAAACACAAGAACGGCTGAAGGTCTGGCTTAGAAATCAAAAGCAATTAAAAGTAGAAGGTAATTTTTTAAAAAAAACAGACACGCAATGAAAAAAATTTGCGGCTGAAGGCCTACACTATACGTCTGAAGGACAACTATAATTAAAGCATATTAATAAATATTTTTTTCTAACGAAGAAATTTACTTTTGAACTTACAACAGAACGATTGGAGCCAGATTAATGAAATGTTACCTTCTTGCACCGCTGAAGGCCCCAAACAAATTTGAAACAATGGCTGAAAACCTGGGCAAGAGATCAGATAAATAACTTTGAATTATAAAAAACTTTCCTTTAAAGAATACACACAGCTGAAGGCCTTACTAAGGGGTTCACACAAATCCTTAGCTGAAGGCCACGCATAACACATGGAACAAGTTACGACTTAGGGCTGGGATTACAAACAATTTCAGATAGAAGAATTTTTATGAAAATAATTTTTTTTTTGTTAATCAGTGCTCAAAATTTTAAACTAACACGACTGAAGGCCTTTACGTAAAATTTAAGAAAACTAAATTAATACACTGCAGAAGGCCTCGTACAATACTTCAACTAAAATGAAAATCACAATTTGCAACAAACAGAACAGGTGGTACTCAAAAGTGTTCCAAGGGTCGTCCTGGGAAGGTAGCACAAACGTAAGGTGAGTTGAGGCAGGCGGCCTAGAGTTGTTCGATAATTGGATGGCAACCAAAACTAGGGACGGCCCAAGGACCGACCAACAATTTAACCAATTCCCTTAAGTCCGACCAACGTCATAACGATGGAAAATACTGGCCGAGGACGAGAATACGAACAGCACTGCTAGCCCGAACGGCCCAGGGAGCAACAAACCGCAAATGAACGCAGAGATTTCACAATAGTTGAGGTTTCATAACAGTTTAACTAATCACTCAACTTCAGGTTCCGGTTAGGTGGGCAACGAAGTTTGTCACTCTCGCAGCTAGCGCATCACGATCCGAGAGTGCGTGCAACTGTCAGCGGCCCAGGCCTGCCCTCGCGCCATGGAGGCTTTCCTGCTGCTCCGTCCCAACTGACTCAGTCAATCCAGCATGCAGACAGCATTAAAATTACTGCTCAGTGAAAATCAAACAAGCTACACACGGTTCCACGAAATACTTCCGTCGTCCGATGAGACGAACGACCTACGAAGGTCGTCCCCACTCAAGTCATGTGTGTCGGCACGGTCGGGCGAGTCATGGCTGTGCGGACCTCGCTGGTGATCCGTCCCGACTCTCTTGATGTCCGTTCGCAACTTGGACACATGACGACCCGGAGACACTGACTCAGACACAACCATGGAGAGGGAATACTTGCCCATTAGCCACCCGACATCTCCGCGCAAGGAAGGAACCGAGCCAAACCACGTACTGCAAGATGACCAACTGAAGGGGCCCAGGAGCGGTCGGAAGACAAAATACCCGTCGTCCGATGAGACGACCGGCCGAACGACCAACCATCGGTCGTCCCCGCTCAAGTCTCCTTCCGTCGGACAGTAGATGTGTGTCTCCAGCGGTCGGGCGTGTACTGGTTGTGCAGACCTCACTCGAGCTCCATCCCGACTGAATCCACCGCACACCACGACCGGCAAATAAAACAGTCGCTCCAAAGATAGTACGACAGTGCTCTTATCGATACCGCTGGTACTGCCACTCACGGGCAGGCAGGCCAGCAACTTAGTGACGCCAGTAAATCTAGTACGGAACGGACAGCAGTACCGCAAAGACAAGATGTCAAGTACTAAATGGCATGAACACGAATCGCGCACGGCTCATTGTGTTAACATCCACTTAGATTATGTTCAAATAGTTCAAATGGCTCTAAGCACTATGGGACTTAACATCTGAGATCATCAGTGCCCTAGACTTAGAACTACTTAAACCTAACAAACCTAAGGACATAACACACATCCATGACCGAGGCATGATTCGAATCTGTGACCGTAGCAGCAGCGCTGTTCCGAGCTAGAACCGCTCGGCCACAGTGGCCGGCCACTTAGATTATGTGGCTAAATTGATTTTTCTCAAATGTGAAGTTGCCTAAATGTCGTTATTTGACTCTCTAAGTATGGTACTCGATCAGAGACAATCGCCATGGGCTTTCGTTGTCAACTATTGATTGACATTTGTTCACAAAATTTTGGCCAGAATAAATGACCACGTGAACTTACTTTTATTGGGAAAAATGTAGATAGCTAGAAGACATTCATAGCGCGACACTGTGTATGAAGGGGCTTCTATCATGTCTTAAAGTATTATTACATTTTCAAGTATTCTAGTACAGCTTGGATGCGTCGTATCTTACACAGAAAATACTCCAGACGATAGACGTTTACTGTGGGTGTTGCATCACAGACACAGTCCCTTCGATTGTTCAGGGATGTCACTAAACCCGCCCAAAGATGTAAAGAACCATGCATGAGCACCGCCTATTAGATGGAGCGGATCCGACAGCTGACTAATTCCAGTCATTCCACCAGGAAGGAGGTACATGGCTCGTGTTGTCTGCAGTTCAACCATGCCTAGACGGACAATACCGCGGTTCAATCGCGTCCGGATTGTTACTTTGTGTGAGGAATGGCTCTCAACAGTGGAAGGGTTCAGGCATCTCGGAGTCAACCAAACCGTTGCTGGCACGGTAGCTCAGCGTGTTCGCTCAGAGGGTTAGCTGCCGTCTGTAATAAAAAAAACTGAGTTAATCGATCAACAACGAACTTCAACGGACGTTTTACGACGTCCGCCCCGAGAAGATGCAACGAACGAAAGCGAAAAAATTGAGATTAAAATAAAAAAGAAAAAAAGAAAGAAAAAAGATGGATACAGCAAAAAGAACCGATGTTCTTCGGACATGGAGGAGATGCAGACAGACAGGAACTGTCGATGAAATGCCTCGCCTAGGCCACCGAAGTGCTACTACTGCGGTGGATGACCGCTACCTACGAATTATGGCTCGGAGGAACCCTGACAGCAACGCCACCATCTTGAATAACGCTTTTCGTGCAACCACAGAAGGTCGTGTTACGACTCAAACTGTGCGCAATAGGCTGCATGACGCGCAACTTACTCCTGACGTCCATGGCGAGGTCTATCATTGCAACCACGATACCATGCAATGCAGTACAGATGGGCCCAACAACATGCCGAATGGACCGCTCAAGATTGGCATCACGTCCTCTTCACCGATGAGTGTCGCATATGCCTTTAACCAGACAATCGTCGGAGACATGTTTGGAGGTGAGCACCTTAGCCACGCTGTCCAATGAGTTCTGATAGGTGGAGGTTCTTTTGGGGTGCCATTATGTGGGGCCTGCTTACGCTGCTGGTGTCATGGAAGGCACCATAGCGGCTGTACGATACGTGAATGTCATCTTCCGATCGATAGTTAACCATATTGGCGACGCTTTCGTCTTCATTGACGATAATTCGCGCCCCCATCGTGCACATCTTGAGAATGACTTCCTTCAGGATAATGACATCGCTCGACTAGAGTGGCCAGCCTATGCTCTAGACATAAACCCTATCGAACATGCCTGTGATAGATTGAAAAGAGCTGTTTATGGACCACGTGACATACCACCCTCTCTGACGAATCTACGCCGAATCGCCGTTGATGGGTGGGACAATCTGGACCAACAGAGCGTTGATGAACTTGTAGACAGTATGCCAGAAGAATACAAGCATGCATCAATGCAAGAGGACGTGCTGCTGGGTGTTAGAGGTACCAGTGTGTATTTCAGCCTGGACCACCACCTCTGAAGGTCTCGCTGTACGGTGGTACAACACGCAATGTGTGGTTTTCATGAACAATAAAAAGGGCGGAAATGATGTTTACGTTGATCTCTATACCAGTTTTCTGTACTGGCTCCGGAACACTCGAAACTGCGGTGATGCAAACCTTTTTTTTATGTGTGCATTATTCCTGCGGAAAGCAGAATAAGCACGTATGAGCTGAGCATGAATGTCCTAAGTTTCAGAAACTTTTGCGAAAAGAAAATTAATGAAGCGTAGACTTGATACTAATATACATTTCAATTCAAGAAATAAGCAGGAGAGTTCACAATAAAAGATGCATATGTCATTCGCCAGACTATGTAGAACCGCACTTCCACATATTCTCAGAAATGTCAAAAACCTGTATACTTGTATTCATAAATCACTGAATTAAATAGCTAGAAAAGTTATTTGAGACACGACTATATTCACGGATGGCCTAATGAAAAACCAAAATTGTTGATACAGAATCACCCCCCCGTAACGCTTGCAAGCAATATCTCAGTAATACTGAAAACTGTTGACTAAAACGCCTAGAGGAAGTTAGTTACTACTTTCACGAAGAAGCTGAGTACAGCGTTAGCCCGAGCAATGACGTGCAGCTGAGAAACGTATGCTTCTCCGACGGCATAGGCCAGGCGAACTAAAATTTTGCCCATCTCGCACCTCATTGGTCGTCAGAGTTCCGTCTTTAGCCACTAGCAGGGTCTGCCTCCTTAGTTACAATGGCGGGTTCACAGCAGACACACCAGAGTGTACTAGAAATCCTACCGTATTGTATTGCCGACTCAATGGTATTCTGTTGTCCCGTTCTTAAAGTCATGCCTTCCAGCGTCGCGTCTCGTTTCTTGTCTGAGAATTGTTCGAATGTACAGTGGGGTGATGTGATCAGTTTCGTTTTATTACGGCGCTTGATTTTTTCGGGTTGATGAGATTTATAAGTTTGGTTGTCTTCTGACCGTGTAAGGAAGTAGTAATTCCCTAGTGAACGAAGGAATCTCGAAATGGAAACAAGAGCCTGGGCGAGACAATGCTGTTTCATTACATCGTTGCTGCCTGTTGGTTTAGTCTATATTTTTTTTCTAACTATGTTTTTTAGTAGTATACTCCCACAGTTTCGCAATTTTATGCTTGTTCACACATGCTAAGCTACATCATTAGGGTCGCCTCTGAATATTTTTCCTTGATTCTACTTCTGTGTTTTGCAGATTTGCTAGAGCGTTTTATTATTTATGTTTTAGACATTTATCTCTTTCACTTTGTAACGGAACACTGTTCTCTCTATAATCAGATAAATATGAGAGCACAACATTTACCAGTTTCTTACACTCTTAATTTATTCCGGTGAATCTAAATAGAGTTGCAGTTAGTTCAGAATTCAATGTAGCCATGATTGGGTACATGTGTAAACTATTACGTCATGCAACTGGAATACATATATGTAACCTTTCCTGGTTCACTGACAACTTTTTTTGCGGCTGAGGAGTAGCGCGAGAAACCATTTTATGTTACTGGTTGCATATTTTACGACCACTGTTTAGAGTTTCATATCGATCTTCATGCAATGATGCAGCATAGTGCTAACCTACATATTGTTTAGTAATGAAAAGAATATAACAACACAGCTCTGCCTACTAAATATTTATACCTGTTTTATGCAGGATGAGTCACTAACTACTGCCACCAAGAATAACTCAGAAGCTAAAACGTTTGTAGGACAAAAGTTGCATGGGACAACGTGGGCCATAATATGACGTTGATTTTTTGTTGCTAGGTGGGGTCGCTTCAGAGATATGAAGGTTACCTTTGTTTATTTTGGATGGGATGCTATAGCTTGGTAATTACTTTCTGATAGCGGCCGTCGAGACCAAACTAATGATGTGTAACAGCAAGATCGTTGGTGGTTAACGGAGGTCAAAAAGGTGGCATGGACGTCCATTTACAGAAGGTGTTCGAAGTGGTGACCATTGGTATAAATGCAGCGCTGCAATCTCCTTATCATGGATTGAGTGGGATTCCTTATCACATCTGCATTTATCGAAGCACATGCTTTGACAATTCTGTCTCGCATATCTTCAGGTGTGATTGGAACATTTTTTATAAACATATCTTTTATGAATCCCCACAAGAAAAAATCCAGAGGCATCAAGTCAGACGAACGAGCTGGCCACGACACATCTCCTCGGCGTCGAATCCAACGATCTGGGAATTGTCTCAGCTACTCATTTCTAGCCATCAATGAAAAATGTGCCAGAAACCCATCGTGTTGATGCCACATTCTGTTCCCTGTTCCTAAAGGTATTTTGCTCCAATAACAGACCAAATGTTTCTTGCAGGAATGTGGTTCACCTCCCACCATTAAGATTTCCTTCGATGAAATAGGAGGCTATAATTCTGTCTTCCAGAATCCCAAAGCAGACATTCACCCACCATTGTTTTTGGTGTGCAACTTGCCGCAGCCAACATGGATTTTCAGTTGCCCAATAATGCATGTTAAGCAAATTAACATTTCCATGGATCGTGAATTTAGCCTCATTAGTAAATAAAATCAAATTAATAAATGTGTCATCCCTCTGAATCTGAAGTTGAGCCTATCGACAGAATTCAATGCGACATGTACAATCCGTACCAGTTAATTCTTGGTGGAGACTGATATGGTAAGGGTGATATTTATTGCGATGCAGGCCGCGAACATCACTGCTCTGGCTCATGCCAGATTCCCTTGCGATTTGACGCGAACTAACACAAGGATCTCGAACCACAGTGGCAAGAGTACCAATTTCCGATCCACCTTAATAACTTTCCTTTGCCGGATATGTTTCGATGCGTTAAAGATCCAGTTGTTCTCAATTTATCACACACACATTATAATGTATGACATGTAGGGTGAGTACATTGAGGATATCTTTCAGCCTATAAGTCTCTAGCCCCCAAATAATTTCGTTGGCATTCTTCGTAAATGAGAAACATATCGACTTGTTCTTCAAAGGAATACATAATTCACATTCGCTTGATTTGACGATACTAGTCTTACCGTTCCTATTTGTGTTGTATTGAGAAACTGTCGAATGGTGAGTACATGTCAATGGCACGTTAGATGGATACGCCGTATTCGCTGAAAACGAGTATTTACTATTTGTACGATATACGAGAGAGGAAAGTCAGAGCATGTGCTTTGATAAGTGCCGAAATGGTAAGGTACACCACTCAATTCAGTGATAAGAAGATTGCAGCACTGCATTGATATCAATGGTAATCACTTCTAACACGTTCTGTAAATGGACGTTAATGCCAACTTTTTGACCTTCATTGACCTTCAAAGACATTACTGTTAGACATCACTGGATTCGTCTTGATAGCTGCTATAGGATAATAAGTAACATACCATAGCATCTCATTAAAAAAAATGAAGTTGACCTTCATATCTCTGACGCGACCCCACCTTGCAACAAAAAACCAAAGTCATATTATGGCCCTGTTGTCCCAAGCAGCATCTCTCCCACAAAATTTTCAGCTACTGTCACACTTCCGGAATACTTTTAGAAAGTAATAGTCACGCACCCTTACATGACAGAAGTTACTATATCTGTGTGATTCTTTAGATGCTGTAAAATTCTGGCATTTCGCTTGTTTAAGGTGCTCATCATGAACGCTTTAATCTTAAACTGATGTCTCAAAGTATTTTTGTTCCGTAAAATATCGAAACTATATGCACCATATGAGACTTTCATGGTGTTATGATATTGTATGAGCAATGGAATACATATAGGGTTCTGTAGAGATCACCAGACTGAGTAGTAACTTTAAATGAAAGAAATACCTGGCGAATAGTTCTCGGGGTTCCAGCCGGGTGGCGGTGTTTTCGCCAGAAGATGACGAGTATGTCACTCGTCGAAACGTCGCAGTTTGAAGACAGCGCCACCCGGCTGGAAGCCCGACAACTCTTCGCCAGCTGTATACGCCGGGAAAGCATACATTCACATAAAGAAATACCTACTTACTAAGAAAAAATATGTAAATATTTTGTATGTAATTTTCTCTGATATTCTTATTTTAATTACAGTTGGTGAATGCATCTTATTCGTATTACACATTGTTGGGTCACATGAACAGGCGTCCAACGCAAGCCTAACTGTGAAACCGGCACAACCATTGATGCCAACTTGGACAGCAATGAAATATTTTATTTGAACAACACACCAAGCAGTTTAAGTGAATGGTTTAAGAAGATTAATTTGAATACGGGATGGAAGTTTTACTGTACACAGTGTTCGTTACTCTGAATGATAAAATGTGTACCATGGTATTTCAACCTAAGCCCATGACTTATTCATGACAATTTTATATTGCTATGATGCAGAAGGGGAAATAACATCATATGACAGATTCTAATTTTGAATAACCATTGCTATTCGAATTCGAATATTGAGGAAAGATTTACTTGTAAGTATGGTATGGAAGGAAGGAATAACTTCAGGAATAACTTCCTTTTCTGTTAACTTCACGAAATTTTTCATGACAGTATTCTTATATGAATCCCTCTCTATGACATATAACATTTAAATAACAATACTGTAGCTCAGATATTGACATCATTTACATCATCAGTAGAAAACTAATTACCATAACAGAATAGGTTCACTTTTATCATGTCATGGTGCTTGTCATCAAAAGTGTGAGAATTTCATGAATCGTAGTTTATCTCGAAAACAAAGAGAATTTTATAGATGCTTACATTTTTATCAGTGAAGTGAAGTTAGTTTCTTTTCTACAAAAATGAGCCCTTGTATCTACTTCATTCTCTGCATTTGTTAATTTCAGATTTGTTCTTCTTTATCTTATTCCACAAACTGTGTTATGAGTGTTTCTTATCAGATATTCTAAATAATGTAAAGAAAGGAAATGATATTGAATTCAGTTTTTATTAGTCATATGAACTGCATAATATTCACAAAATGTGTTTTTCTATTGAATAATGACACAGGAAATTATATTTTTTAAGTAACTGTGTTATTCTCTGACCTTTGAACACTTTCTAATGTTCCTATTAAAAACGTACATCTATGTATTTAAAAAATTTCGGCTGAGAAGCATTCAGAACTGGAAATAATGCAATGAGTCAATAAATATTTAGTAATATTTCATTTCGTTTATACTAGAACTATTATTTTGAAAGTAAAAGTTACCCTTAACATAACAGATTTATAATTATTAGACAATTAATTATCTACAGAATATGAAATGTAGACATATTAAACACAAAGAGGTAAGAAAAAATGAAAACAAGTGTATTTAAATAATATTTGCTTAGCCTTGGAACATATTTTAATGTTTGTTAATACTATTTTGGTTCAGCAATGGAACAATCAGTATTGTGTGTGATCAATGTGCACAGCGATGTACTGCATACTATGATATGGGAAGTTAATTCTGATTGTGTCTAGAAGCTATGGTGAAAGTCTGCGCTATTGTCTGAGGGCTCAGAGCACCGACATGCATTCTTAGAGTATTCTGAGAACCTGTATTGGGTTAAGGTGAGAAAATTAAATGATTTGCTAATTGTAAAAGGTATTTGACAAATTGTCTGGCCACAAAAAGTCGTGAAATAGAAAAATATCATATTCTGTTGAAGTGATAGGAAGAAGGTAAGTCTGTCGCAATATCCAGGAATAATTAAGGAAGATAAAGTAAACAGAGCAACATCTATGAAAAATAAAATTGTTATGAGCGCAACAGAAATGGAGATATGACACGAGATGGGATGATACGTCGAATGTAATCAAACATGACGAAACGTCGATGCATTAAAAAAGATAGTGATATATATTTGGTATGCGAAACCAAGTTTCATTACAGTTGTGGCATCCTCAGGGGGCTGTGTTCTTTTATTTTTCCTGAAGTACATACATACACATTTGATTTAGATTAATGAATATGTTACGTGGCATTTTGTTCTTTTCCGCTGCTTTATATTGTGCGTGTCCTGTGGCTGCATCCGAAAGCAGCCATATGTCTAAATCAGTACGCCATGTCGTCTGCAACTATAGGGATGTTTGGGAATCGCCTGAACTGATTATTTGTTTAGAATACAATCTGTAGAATTACATATTTAGTAAAGCGGTGGCATATTCTTATTTTTAGGCTTACCATTGCTGTATTCGCCTCGTCCTGAGTTGTAGGTGGTTTTTATTTCTCTACTGTACATGTATTTGTAGTCGTTTGTGTATACACAGTCATCTACATGCGTGCTCTTCTGTTATTTGTGTATTTAGAGTCATTTGTGGGTATCGGTATAAATTTTATGGGACTTTGGTATAGAGGACTATCCCTTAAATGAATTGCAGGTTTATGATTCCAGCCCTAGTTCTTATGCATCGTAAAACAAGCGCTGACGCACATCTGTACTGTATGGCTGTAGTTACTTTGCTTGTTTAGGATGCATCTCTGTATGTATTAAGAGTCGGTTTAAAACTATAAGGGAAATCAATAAACTATGTAATGTCTTTGATAAAAGAATTACCGTATTCCCAGTAAGAGATGACTAAACTACTTTTTGTGATTATTTGGCGAAAGACCATATAGCAAAACGTCTTCTGTTCATCCTAATATTTTTTTGAATTAATCATTTTGGAATGTGAGTGCAGATTTGAAACACAGATAATTAAATAAATATTCAAATGCAACTGTATTAAATTGAGATTAATAAATTGCGATTGTTTCTGAACACTATCCAAAACGGATTTAGAGCCACGTCATATCCTTTTTTCTAAATAAATTAAATTTCTCCATATTAACTTAAATGAGCTGTTCCAAAGGTGCATATAAATTTGGAGGTAGGATAGTATACTTCCCTGACGTCCCTGGGACGACAACAGTGGTAGATGTTGTTCGCTATATTTCTTGTATGGATTATAAACACTTGTATCTTCTGGATCATTAAATTCTGAAATAATAATTATTTTCTAAGTATTCAGGCTGCAGGTGCTACGTAATAAGCAGGTTTAGAGCAGAATGTGGCTGCTTAAATCAGCAGGACGTTTTACAGTCAGCTCTACCATCACTCGCAATTGCGTATTAACGAGAGATGTTTAATCTGTAAAGCCTAAGGAGATGCAGTCCAGAGTTAATTTCTTCTTGCGATAAATGCGTCCCAATATGCTATAGTGTTTAAACATTTAAGAAGGCTGAAAGTCCTTGTCCTTACGTACAAAAATGACACATTTGCTAATTCTGTAGAATTCAGATTACATGAGTATACCCAATGCCCTTTGGCTCTTCGAAATCATTTCCCAATGGAAAGCTGCGAAAATATGCGAGATCTCTATCAATTATAGCCATTCAGATGATGGAGATGTGATTACAGTACTACCTTTAGAAAGCACAGCAATGCCAATCGATCCGTGATTTAGAAGAGGCTGTCAATTTACTTTTTTGGCAGGTACTGTGCGCCATCTACAGGGTGTTTCAAAAAGACCGGTATATTTGAAACGGCAATAAAAACTAAACGAGCAGCGATAGAAATACACCGCTTGTTGCAATATGCTTGGGACAACAGTACATTTTCAGGCAGACAAACTTTCGAAATTACAGTAGTTACAATTTTCAACAACAGATGGCGCTGCGGTCTGGGAAACTCTATAGTACGATATTTTCCACATATCCACCATGCGTAGCAATAATATGGCGTAGTCTCTGAATGAAATTACCCGAAACCTTTGACAACGTGTCTGGCGGAATGGCTTCACATGCAGATGAGATGTACTGCTTCAGCTGTTCAATTGTTTTTGGATTCTGGCGGTACACCTGGTCTTTCAAGTGTCCCCACAGAAAGAAGTCACAGGGGTTCATGTCTGGCGAATAGGGAGGCCAATCCACGCCGCCTCCTGTATGTTTCGGATAGCCCAAAGCAATCACACGATCATCGAAATATTCATTCAGGAAATTAAAGACGTCGGCCGTGCGATGTGGCCGGGCACCATCCTGCATAAACCACGAGGTGTTCGCAGTTTCGTCTAAGGCAGTTTGTACCGCCACAAATTCACGAAGAATGTCCAGATAGCGTGATGCAGTAACCGTTTCGGATCTGAAAAATGGGCCAATGATTCCTTTGGAAGAAATGGCGGCCCAGACCAGTACTTTTTGAGGATTCAGGGACGATGGGACTGCAACATGGGGCTTTTCGGTTCTCCATATGCGCCAGTTCTGTTTATTGACGAAGCCGTCCAGGTAAAAATAAGCTTCGTCAGTAAACCAAATGCTGCCCACATGCATATCGCCATCATCTATCCTGTGCACTATATCGTTAGCGAATGTCTCTCGTGCAGCAATGGTAGCGGCGCTGAGGGGTTGCCACGTTTGAATTTTGTATGGATAGAGGTGTAAACTCTGGCGCATGAGATGATATGTGGACGTTGGCGTCATTTGGACCGCAGCTGCAACACGGCGAACGGAAACCCGAGGCCGCTGTTGGATCACCTGCTGCACTAGCTGCGCGTTGCCCTCTGTGGTTGCCGTACACGGTCGCCCTACTTTTCCAGCACCTTCATCCGTCACGTTCCCAGTCCGTTGAAATTTTTTAAACAGATCCTTTATTGTATCGCTTTTCGGTCCTTTGGTTACATTAAACCTCCGTTGAAAACTTCGTCTTGTTGCAACATCACTGTGTTCTAGGCGGTGGAATTCCAACACCAGAAAAATCCTCTGTTCTAAGGAATAAACCATGTTGTCTACAGCACACTTGCACGTTGTGAACAGCACACGCTTACAGCAGAAAGACGACGTACAGAATGGCGCACCCACAGACTGAGTTGTCTTCTATATCTTTCACATCACTTGCAGCGCCATATGTTGTTGAAAATTGTAACTACTGTAATTTCGAAAGTTTGTCCGCCTGAAAACGTACTGTTGTCCCAAGCATATTGCAACAAACGGTGTATATCTATCGCTGCTCGTTTAGTTTTTATTGCCGTTTCAAATATACCGGTCACTTTTGAAACACCCTGTACGTTGCTGAGCTATTGAAGTTAATGTTTAGAACAACGTTGTCTTCGCTTCTATTTTTCCATTATTACTGACTGAATTGGTTTCTAGTTTGACGCGTATCTGACTGGAAAGAATTTTCTGCGAAGGTACTTACACTGAAAACAGTTTCATTCAACACATGGAATTGTTTAAGAAGACAGAAGTATGCTTTGCACTGTCGATCAACACTCCAAACAAGGACGAAGCAACTTGAGTAGTGTGCGGACATTTCAGAAGAAGTAATAATCTTAATCAGAACCAGAGGAGATCTTTTTAAAACCTTCGATGAGGTATCTGTTCTTCCTTTAGAACGTTGGTTATGGAGTAAGTTCATATGTTGAGGGCTTTCACATAATAGATCCACGTGTTAGTCTAGTTCGTAGCGCTTCAGAAAGTAAGAAAATTGCGCAATAAGAAAGGGTGCCTTTTAATACAGAGTTCGTGTTCTCCGTTTCCTACAGACACAATTGCGCTGAGTTGCATATAAGAGGTGCATCACAGTATGCGAGTCAAAGCGCACAGCAACTGAAAACGTACCGTACTTTCAAGTTGAAGTACACGAGAGGTATGACTCTTCTGTACATATCGTCTATACTGAAAACAGATTCACCGTGATTTTCTGGTGGTATATGCACCACATGCTATGTCGCGCGCAGCCTGAGTGGAATGCAGCCAACAATTTGATGAAGGCTCCATGGACGTGAATGATGCTGGATGGAGAAAGCCATAAATATCGACCAAAGACAGCAGTGTACAGGAACTCGAGGAAAAACATCTGCACGAAGGATATTTTTCAATGTTGAGGGCTTTCACATAATAGATCTCGAATGGCCCATGAGTAAGGAGACGATTTCTGCAGTCTAGGATCTGAATGACTGGTAGAAAGGATCGAGACAGGACAGTAAGGGTGTTCAGTTATATCACCGTTGTTCAAATTACTAAGAAATGAAGTATTCGCTTCGCGATATGTCATGAGTGTGATAAATAAGTTAAAACAAGAATTGAGGTATCATTAAATGGACGATCGTTCAATTGAGTTTCACGTTTCGTAAGCTTACCTAGTATTACTGGTCTGTACCTGCTGCAAGTAGAGAGAATGGCTGCACTATTTCTAATCCCAGGTGTAATCTTCATGAATACAATGTTTTCAAAGTATCTTCACATTACGAACATTTATTTTATACAATCATGTGCATCGATATATCCCAAAGTTTTTCGGGATATGACGATACATTACATTCCTGACATTATATGCGACGCTGTTAGAATGAATAGCTGTACATTTATGCCGGGTGTTATTTATGTCACCAGTAGCCTTATACTGAGTAGAAAAGCAGTAATATCATTCGTAGTACAGCACTACTCGGACACGAAACGAGTACCACTTGGACAATGACGCTGTTGACGGTACTGGCTTTCTGCCGTCTAGACAGTGACGTCAGAGAGGACGTTGCCCTGGCTTTCACAGCATCGAGCAGGAAGCTGGAATGTACCACATGGATCAGGCATGGCCAACATTTGCCGACCCGAGGGAGTATCCAAATGCTTACAGAAGCACACGGATCACGTTACGTGACAGCTACGCACTTGACGCATCAAGTCAAAACTATTGCGCCCGTGACGTTAAAGTGTACAGTGGAACACACCCATACGAACGGCACTCCTTTTCCGACATGCTATACCAATAAATTAAGCCTCACACAAGCGTTTTTCAGAATACCTTCATGATACGTTTACCTTCTATAGAAATGTTTACGTTTGTTTATACGTGGTAAGTATCATTTCTTTACGTAATACGTTTTACAATGTATATATTAAATACTTCTGTTCCAAAATCCTGCAACGTTATTAGTATGGAAACAACATTCCGTTAGATACACTATGTGATCAAAAGTATCCGGACACCCCCAAAATCATACGTTTTTCATATTAAGTGCATTGTGTTCCACTTACCGTCAGGTACTCCATATCAGCTACCTCACTAGTCATTAGACATTGTGAGAGAGAAGAAGGGGGTGCTCAACGGAGCTCACGGGCTTCGAAAGTGGTCTGGTGAGTGGGTGTCACTTGTGACATACGTCTGTACGCGACATTTACACATTCTTAAACATCCCTAGGTCCACTGTTTCCGATGTGATATGAAGTGTTAACGCGGAGGGACACGTACAGCACAAAAGCGTACAGGCCGATCTCGTCTGTTGACTGACAGACACCACCGACAGTTGAAGAGGGTCGTAATGATTAATAGGCATACATCTATCCAGATCATCACACAAGAATTCCAAACTTCATCAGGATCCATCGCAAGTACTATGACAGTGAGGTGGGAGGCGAGAGAACTTTGATTTCATGGTGGAGTGCCAACAGTAAAATTCGGAGGCAGTGGTGTTATGGCGTGGTTATGTTTCTCATGGAGGGGGCTTGCACTCCTTGTTGTCTTGCGTGGCACTATCACAGCACAGGCCTGCATTGATGTTTTAAGCACCTTCTTGTTTCCCACTGTTGAAGAGCAATACGGGAATGGCAATTGCATCTTTCAACACGATCGAGCACCAGTTCATAATGCACGGCCTGTGGCGCAGTGGTTTCAAGCCAATGACATCCCTGTAACGGACTGGAATGCACAGAGTCCTGACCTGGATCCTATAGAATAACTTTGGGATGTTTTGGAACGCCGACATCGTGCCAGTCCACACCGACCGACATCATACCTCAGCTCGGTGCATCACTCTGTGTAGAATGGGCTACTATTCACCGAGAAACCCTGTAGCACCTGATTGAACGTATGACTGCGAGAGTGGAAGCTGTTATCGAGGCTAAGGGTGGGCAAACATCATATGGGATTCCAGCATTACCGATGGAGGGCTCCACGAACTTGTAAGTCATTTTCAGCCAGGTGTCCGGATACTTTTGATCACATAGTGTAGCCGTAATGCTTATAATTCTTAAGTCATTCACATGTACAGCACCAACAAAAATTGATAACTGACCTGTCGTAAAAAAATTAATGCTTCGAATGTGACAGCACTATTACAAATTGTTTTTAATGCCATCAAGCATCTTACCAATTCGGCAAAATTCTGTTCACCTAGGTAAACTTACTTGTTTGAACACCTTTTTACTATGGGACATAGTACATCTGCAGTATATAAGAGTCACGCCTTTACGAATTCGCCATCACAGAAAGGTTTCAACAATATGGCATTTTTTCCATTCACTTTAGATCTAGTTTTAACTGAATTGTCGCATCGAGTCTTCCGTTTGTCGATTGTGAGCTGTTGCTTGTCCGAATTGAGAATTAATAGTTTAATTTTGTTTTTCTGCAATTTTACTGTAAGCCGTCGTTCAGCAATGTGCTTCAAAGAAAAGTGTCTTTTCATATTATAATTCCTTAACAAAAACTAGTGATTCACATCACAACAAGCAAAGAGATTTATCTTTACACATGATAAAGAAATAAGCCTCCGTCCATTTGCCCTGGAACTGGCGAAATTCAGTATCTACATTTCTTTCCCTAAAGCCAGGCTTTTTGCGAATAAAGTCGGGAAACACGCATGGAAAAATTTGCACGAAATTACTAAACAACTATTGTAGAGCTTTGCGAATGAACCGACAGCAAATGACTAGTTTGTTTACCAAGTTATGGGGCCTTCTACTGCTATTCAAATCGGCAAATCTCTCGCTTACCAAGGGCAAGGGAGGAACAGTGGCCCTCCATACTTCTAAGGGAAAGGAAAATTTATAGTGTAATCACGTGTTTTTCTTTCAAGAAAATGATTTAAAAGTCGGTATTACGCAGGTTTATAACAGGGTCAGAACTGGAATTTTTTTATGGATACTTAATGTCGCAATTCATCTTCGAAATTATTAAAAATCCTCCGTATCCCGCGTCATTGGCCTCCCTCCCCCCTCTTTACAAACTATCATATGGACACTCTTGTTAAGTAGCTGGTAATTTTCTTGCCATTATCTTCTACTGCCTCACCTCTTCAAGACAGTGAGCTGTTTGTCCGACTCGCCTTACGCTCGTGATCACATGTGCCGTAATTTCGCCCACAGACTGGAGACGTGTTTCTCTTTGTTGTTTAAATCCAGAGGCGGCGAAACTGCTTTGCATGTGCATAGATTAAGCAAAACTTCCAATGGTGTACGTAATAAGCTGCAAATCCGAGACGAACTTCATAGGTACGCCGCTGAAGAGATTAGGCGGGACACATGACGCATCTTGACTCGAGTTCCGCCTAAGAGGTCCAACGTTAACATCATCTGGGCTGAAAGAAATGCTCTACTAGAACTGAAAGGAGACCAAGACATCGCCATCTTACCTGCTGACAAAAACAGTGCTACTGTGTTTCTCTCACGCACAGAATATAATAGCAAGACATACAAATTGTTCGATTACCCTGCATACAGTAAATTAAAAAGTAATCCGACTGGTAGGATCGAAAGGAAGACTTTGGGACTCATCAGAAAGAGCTCGATTCCAGCGCAAGTCACCAAAGGCTTGCGTCAACAGCTTGCAGTTTCACCCAGACTCTATGGCCTACCCAAGATCCATAAGAAAGGCGTGCGTCTCCGTCCCATTGTAAGTAACATACTTATTTTGTTGTTAAATATCTGACATCACTATTGGGACCTCTCGTAGGCAAGTGCGACAATCATATTCGAAACTTTGCGGATTTCATGGGTTGGCTAAAAACTCTTAGATTGCAGTCGTCGGATCCCTTTGTAAATTTTTATGATGTGTCTTTATATACAAAACCGCCCTTGGAGAACTATTTAGAGCTCATTAGAAAAAGGTTTGAGGAGGAAATAGTGGCATTATTTGAACACGAACTTCCTTCAACATACTTATTATTTCGTGAGCAATATTCTGGACAATTGGTGTGTGTCACCATAGGAAGCTCTATTTCTCCTGTGGCGGCCAATTATTTTATGGAGGACGTTAAATAAAAAGCACTGCAGTAAGCCACTCTCAAGTCCTCTTGTTTTTTGCGTTATGATGATGTTACATTTGTGGTGTGGCCACATGGAGTTGATACCCTGCCTACGTTTCTTCAGCATTTAAATTCCCGCCATCGGAATATGGACTTCATAATGGAACTGGTAAAATATGGTACTTTACATTTTCTTGATGTTTTGGTACGAAGGAAAGTAGATGGAACCTTAGGACACAGTATCTACCGCAAGCCAACACATAGAGATCTATATTTGCAGGCTACAAGCTGTCATCGTCCTGCATGGTGCGGTAGCACATTACGTACGTTAGTTCGTAGAGCGCTTGTGGTATCTGATCCTGAACACCTGTCAGAAGAGATACAACATATGAAGACAGTGTTCCGACAAAACGGTACTTCTGAGAGACAGATACGTAATGCATTCAGGCTCAAACGAGTTCAATCCATGGAGCAGAATGAAGATACAAAGACACCCATAAGAAGGCTGCGATGAACACCAGCGTCATACAAGCCTACACCAACCGGAAAAGTCAACAACTGCAGAACACTGTCTGAATACAGGACATCGCATGATTTATGAAAAGACGGAAGTTTTATCCCCGGCACCATCTTTCTGGGATTGCTTCATGAACGAAGCAATACAGTTGATAACCTCATCAACAAAGATGCGGGATTTCAAGTGAGTACAGTCTGGAATCCTGCATTGGTTTCTACTAAATCACGACGAGAGAAGCTAGATTGTTCCATTACTCACCCGTCATAACACTGGTCTGGTAAGGGCTTTTTAGTGAGTAACTTCTGGCCTCACTGTTAGTAAACATAGCGTACAGTGCATGCGCAGCAGGCCGCTGTGCGATATTCGGCATAGGGTGTTTGAGTGTGGCACCATCTATCCGCAAATCATTCCGCATGCGTGATTTCCTCGCCTGCACATTCTTCGCGCGCTTCCGGATATCGTCAGCCGTACCTAGCCACCAGCAAGTTCAACCACCTCAAGATATCGGATAGTTGCCCCGAGGATATATTGTGGAATTTGCACGTCATCCGTCAGCTAACCCGTGAAGACTATTTACAAGATGGAGGATGTTTTCATGCCATTTATTAATATAGAAACAGCTTTTAATTGTGGAATAAGAAAAAGAACACACGGGTAATTTTCAATACTCCAAAAATCTAAGTGGGAATAACGGAATTGGAAAGTCGACACTGGGAGTAAAAGTGCAATGAACGCTTCATCTTAAACAGAAAATATGAATTTACAAAAACACTGTCCTAGACTGCAGCTCTCTCTCACTCAATTTATTCTTATGGGGAAACATGTCATAGAAGTGCAGAAATGTCACTGGTTGTGTGTCGTAAGAAGTCTGCCTTAGAATATTGAATAGTTTTATACCTACGTAACGGTCCCTTACGCACTATACATTATATAGGGTTTATGTTTAGTAAAACGTATCTATCTCTATGAGGGATACTTGGATATTTATTTTCCATTCTTTTCAAAGAATTTAATTACGCACACATATAATATAGACATATTTTCATGGGATTTTCACAGGTAACTTGAGCATAGCTTGTGGCAAAGTATAGGCTTTAAGTCATTAAAACTGTAATATGAAAAAAAGCGTCATAATTTAAATTTAATCTTGACTCGTCTGCTCGGCTTAATAGTTCGGATGTTCATTAATCAGTGCGTAGTCACCAAAATTTCGTAACACACCGAAGACTCAACAGATGGTGCTGTTATTGTTTAGCCCATAAGTTAGTGATATGTCAGTCACAGAATTAAGAACGGGAATCATATCTTTACGAATACAAGTTGACAGCGAATATCCTTAGCAAGATTTCTCTTAGTGTATTAATATATTACCTTAACGATATTGCTTTGCTCTTTTGGTAAGTTTTATTTATATTTGACTTCTTTCCTAGGGAAGTTATTTTTCCCTCAGTGATAGAAATATTATCGGAAGCTCATGTCCGTCACAGAGTTAAGGGAGACAATCTTATCTTTACGAATATTTGCAAACATTGAATTTGCTTGGTTAGGGTCTACAGATTCACTGATCATGTTCAGTTTATAAGAAAGATTGCTACTTTCGGTAGGTTTTATTTTATTCTATGCCAGGAAAAACTAATTTGTTAAGTTCGCTTTGTGATTTGGGTCTCTAGTCACTACAATTTTATTTCGTTTAATTTAGCAATAAAAATACCTAGAAAGCTGTCTTGCCTCTCCAGAGGCACCAGAATTACTTAAAGACCGAGGGCCATCAGGTATCCAGAATCCAATGAGCATCCTGAGGCGACACCTACTGCAGTTAAAGAACATCGGACTTTAACTTACTCTTTGGAAACTAGTTCCAAAAGTGAGGCACTCCGTAACTTTTATCGAGAGCATCATTTCTTCTCTCGCTCCTCAGAATACTACTATGACAGAGGTTTGAAGTTACTTCTCACAGAAGATGAAAATTTGAGTACTCCTAATCCCACTTATTCATAAAAAAGTACCATTCACGATGTGCTAATGCCGTGACCATAAAGAAAGCACAGGGCCAGAGACTGCATGTCGAGAGCGTGGACATTAGTTTCAGCTGGTTTTCTCATGATCAGCTCTACGTGGTTTTCTTACGTGTTAGTGAAACAAACAAGTTCTTCATTCATGTTCCCTGTCTTATTGCTTCAAACGTTATACAGAAAGAAACTTTTTACGTAAAATACAAATTCCACGCTTACGACGTCTCAGCCACAGCTATAAATAAATAATGAAGGAATGCCAGCTTTCTCAGCTAGTGGCCAATAAAACTATTTTCAGTTCACAGGATCAATCCGTAGCGGATAACTTGTACATATCTAAGTTATACATCGGAGAGACAATGGACTAAGTATTATTACACGGATCTAAAACATTCATTGTACATCTTTTCACAGGAAAAAGGATAGGATGGGCTCTTCAGGTGCATGTGTAAATGAAAAACAGTGTTATTTAATCAAGACTGTTTGAACCACAAAATTGTAAGGTGAATTTCCTCTGTAATATCCAATTTTACCACATTCATTTTGAAACCAATGTAACGAATACATTATTTGTTAATCTAAGTGGACTATTTTACATTCATTCAATAAAAATTTTTCGTAAAAAGTATTTTCTGGGGTTTACGTGCTTATTACCTGCTGCTACAATTAGTTCAAAAAAATAAGATTTGAGACGACAGTAAAAGTCTGTCACGAAGCACAGGCTTCGCGAAATGGTTCTAATGTCTCATTCGGTACATCGCAGATGCTTGGTGCCATACTGTACCCACTGCATTTGGACACGAATAACGTGCTTATAGAACTATTTTTTTCATTTGGTTATGCTACAGCTACATTATATTATTACTAATTATCTGAAGTATTGCATTTAGTATGTTTTCTGGGGTCATGACAGGTGACGTAATGGAGTGAGCGCATAAGCATATCCACAATCTTCACAGCTCCCCATCCACTGGTTTGTCGGTGTTTAGCGCTTGTTCATCTGGCCCAAGAGCGCGTAGTATGAGTAGGATGCATTCACCAACTGTAACAAAACAATACGAAAGCGTTAGTATTTATAATCAGTGGTAGAGTTTCCTGACTGTTTTAATTTGTTAAATAGTTGTGAAGTCTTCTGAAGCTAAGTCTTTAGCGACTCAGTGCAAGATGGCCTGCGAACACATTCGGCGCTAGAGTATGACGGTTCAGATACCCGTCTGCTCATCAACATTTAGATTTTCTGTGACCTCCCCAAATCATTTGAGCCAAATGTCCTGGGGCTCGTTTTCCACACATGGAATTGGCTTAAACAAGTGAAAACGCCGTTATCAATTTATGCCTCAATGTTTTTCGTGCCTTATGAAATTTAATTCTAAAAATTACAACGATACCTGCTTGTATCTAAAATGAATCGTTCATTCACCAAACTGTCGGGACTGAAAGGACGGACCTCGAGACTTGCCTATAGACTCAAACCTTAACTTTCAAGAAGAGCTCCATTTTTGTGCAACCATTGTAGATCCGGAGAAGTTTTTCGATTCCAAAAAACATTTTTGTTCTCAAGAAGAATTTAGTGAACCTCCTTGAAAAAATTATTTGTTTAAAGCTGGGGAAGACGATTTGGGGGAGAAGTAAATGAGCTAGGAGAAGGATGATAGTTAAAAAAGACGCAGAGGAAGGGAATTAACCGAATGGAGCGGAAATCGGTAGACGTGATGCAAATGTACAGACGAACAAATGAGTACAGTTTCGCGAAAAGTGGGTGATGAAGTCAAGAGAAGGAACTTCACAAACTGAGCAAGTCAGTGGCGTGTTTTAGTCCACTTCTGTCCCGTACTGAAGTTATGGGGCTTGGGATTGATAGAGTTGCTGGGCGAGCTTCTGAGGCATACCATGCGAAATTCTGGGCAGTTAGCCGGTTAGACTGTCAAAATCACGAAACAGTTGGAGGTCCCTGCCCACTTCGCTTTACACGTTGACGTTTGGGGACAGACTCGGTGACCCTTCTGACCCAGGTAGGGTTTGGCAAGAACGAAAAAAAAAAAAACAGAAACTCTCAACGTGGGTGGGCGGTCATTATCTTGGTGAAGTGTAAGTTCAGAACGGTTTGCGACGAAGGGCAACAAAATGGGACGTAGAGTATTGTCTCGACGTACCTCCTTACTATGGGGGTGCTATGTATGACAACCAAAGAGGACCTATTATGAAATGAAATAGCACCTCAGACGATCACCCCTGGCTTTCGGGCGGTATGGTGGGCGATGGTCACGTTGGTATCTCAGTGCTGTCCGGGCCATCTCCAGGCATATATTTGGCCTATAATCTCACTGACTGGAGTAGAGCTCCCTTCGGAGTGGAATCTCATTTACTGGAGTGGGATTGTCTTCCCCTTGTAATCGCACTGGATGGAGTGGTATTGTTGTCAGTGATGACTCCCGCTTCGAACTGAACGCCTATAACCAGCGAAGACGTTTCTGGAGACGCCTGCCGCATGACCCGACAACCAATTGTGATGTTCCGTGGTGCTACGTCATTTCATAGCAGGACCTCCTTTTTTGTCATCCGTGACACAGTTTCAGCACAGCGGTACGTCGAAGATATTCTATTCACTGTTACATTGCCCGACTTGGCAAGCGACCCTGGGCTTACAAGTCAGCAACGTAGTGCCCGCCTACATGCTGCGAAGAGTTTCCAGCGCTTGTTTTCGTACTTATCCTACCCTACATTAGCTAGCAATGTCGCCGGAATTCTCCCCAATTGAGAAGCTTTGAAGCAGTAGGGGCTGGGTCCTCCAACCAGCGTAGGATTTTGATTATCTAACGCGCCAGCTGGACAGAATTTGGCACTATATCCCTCAGGAGGACATCCGACAACTGTATCAATCAGCGGGAAACCGAACAACTAATTACCTTAAGGCCAGAGGTACACAAACGCGTTATTCACTTGATCAATTTGTGGAGCTCTTTCTTGTGAATAAATCATCCAGATGGCCTTAGGTTGTGTTCCAAAAATGAACAGCATAGAGACAGAAGTGAGCGCTTTCTGCAGAACCTGACCATCATGCTGCAGGACAATGCTCAAACACGTACAGTGCCATCTGATACTGATTTGTTTGACTGATGGGGCTGCTAAGTGCTATGCCACCTACTGGTCTCCCCAGACTTAAGCCCTCGTGAGTTCAACTCGATTTCTAAACTGAAGCATTCGCTTGAGAGCTGCTACAAATTCGTCGGCCAATAGACCACGCCGCTCGAACTGTCAACACAAATGGCATTGCTAAGAGTATCCTACGACTTCCACATCGCTGGCAATATTGGTGACTACTATGAAGATCAGTAACACTTTGAAACACGTATCTATTTAGTACGAGCTGTAAATAAATAGTTGCCACTATTAAAGTTTCAACCCCCGTATGTATAACAGATCTACCGATTTTGATCTTATTCCGGTAATTCCCCAGTGGTGGGTACCTTTTTGGTCTTAGCGTGTATTATGGACACTATCTAGGTTGTAAGAACACTGCCTGAGAAAGGAAAGATTCCTAATTCGAGTGCGCAGCTCGTGGTCGTGCGGTAGCGTTGTTGCTTCACGCGCCCGGGTTCCCGGGTTCGATTCCCGGCGGGGTCAGGGATTTTCTCTGCCTCGTGATGACTGGGTGTTGTGTGATGTCCTTAGGTTAATTAGGTTTAAGTAGTTCTAAGTTCTAGGGGACTGATGACCATAGATCTTAAGTCCCATAGTGCTGAGCGCCATTTGAATCGTTTGAACCTAATTCCAGTTCCAGTCCAGCACACTGTTTGCAAATGCCAATAATTCTAATTTCTGCCCCCTTACATCTTTTATTCTAGACAAATGAATTAACACGTATTAATGTGTACACTAATCTTTCTTTCTGAGAAAGCAGTTCACGCTTTGAGAGGGGGGGAGGGTGTTGCATCTCGGAACACTTTGGGGACTTTTACCTCTAGCCAAAGGTGTAACAGATGTTTAACGTATTTTCTTAGTTCATTTAGAAACGATAGTTTTCATTTTATCTGTGCTGCAACCTTTTTCTGAACTTACAAAAATTACTCCAGAAGAATAAGGTTTTTCCCCGCTGTACGAAACTAATCCAAGTTACAGCAAGGTAATGTAGATAGGGACAAATAGTCTGTTCAAATATAAAAGTGGTGCAGTCGAGAAACATCTTGGGAGTATTGTATTTAGTAGTGTGTGTGTTAGATTATTATTGTACTAAACACCAATAATCTTTAAGTGAAATCAAATAAACAAAAACATTATCAAAAACTACACGCAACGTAAAACCAATTTGAAATACAAGTCATTGGTGACCAACAAATGTTTCCAGGGGGATGGGTTTCTCCACGCCCAGTCCCAAAAAATAGTTTAAAAAACTAGATTCGTTAGTTTCTGTTGACTTCAGTTAACTTGGCGCTTTTTAAAGGGGTACTGATATGGAGGTAGGGCCCAGAACCTGAAAATATCTTTTAGCACATTCTTGGCAATAGCTATGCATTTTCAATGTTGTGTACTACCAAGCTGTGGGTTCTTTATGACCAACGAAAAAGAATGTATATTTCGTTAATTATTGTCGACTTCCACTTACAACAAACTTTTTAAAGACATGTTGGTGTATAAGCAAGGACCAGAATCTAAAAATATTAAATATGACAACACTAGTAAGACTTAAATTTTGGGTCAAGTTTAACACAAAAACTTCAAACATCTGTGCAGTCTGATGAGAGAATTCATTAGAAAATATAAATACTTTTTCAAAATTGTAAAATGTAAAACAGCTGACTAAATTGCAATATTCTCAAAAGGTGGACATGTAGTAACTTCTCCGTCCTCCCTCACTAGGTAATGAGATAGATAACATATCATACTGCACTTACATAAGAAGAATTCGTAATATTTACATACGCTGCACAGCACACCACCTCATATCTTAAAACAACAGAAACAGTAAAAATTTCCAGTAACCGCTTGCGGAGGCTTGCAGTGCTCATTCTTTCGTGTGATTTCAAAATCAGTCACTAGATTGACACACCGTCCAGGAAACATCATATGTTCGTAGATACAGAGCCGTCCACGTACAACAATCTCCCACGATTGTTGTACTTAAATAGGCAGCACTTAATCCTATAGACATTAACCAAATGTACACGGCACTCAAAACAGGCTGGCCTGAAATGTCATTTCAGCATTTCATAACAGAGGAATGTAAAAAGCAGACAATCAATTAAAGCAGGATATCATTGAACGTTCCACCAGCAGAATAATTCTATCTAGGAGTTTCACAGTAGTTTGTTGTGACCATGTTCTCTGTTAATGATATTAATACGAAGTGGAGATTTATCCAGTGGTGGCTTCCTAAAGCACCGATGGTGATCCCTGACCGCGATATCGTACTTTATTAATCAGTTGTCCGAAATTCTTGTCTACCATTGGAAACGATTTGTTCCGTGTTTAAAGACCCATTGCTCTACTGGGAGGCGAAAACATAAGGTCTGCAGGGCCGCGATGTAGCCCATAAGCCATTTATCACAACAACTAATGTGTGACATAACTCATATTGCAAAAATGACGCAGTTGTGTGGATAGGTGGCTAGGAGTTTCATAGCGTGGCCACTCAGCTTACAGTCTTAGACATAGAACCTAGCAGGATGCCGGCCACTGCAGAGCTCTAGGCCAGACACTCACTTGAAGTTCCAATAAGACCGGCTGCCCTTCCAGCCAACTGCACGATCGGGCAACTATAGCATGCAGAAATTTCCGGAGGATGTGTTGTCTTCCACTCGAGCTGATACAGAGCTGTATATGCTCCTGGTTTAATGGTAAACATTGCGAGTTCGGGTCTATTACCTCTTCAATTTTTTAAACTGTATTTCAGGTGTCTGGTAAAGGTATTAGTCTGATGGAGTCTGAATGATAGCTTTCATCACACACCAGTAATAGCAGAAAATTTCAGAAACATATCTGGGAAAGAGCTTGAGACTGCGCCAAGATCAGAGCAGATGAATTCTGGACATTTGCCACGCCGGACATTTGCCACACTTGCTTCTTCGCCAGGTAGCTTGAGTAGCGATCCCTCAGGTAAGGGACGCCCTTCCTCGTACTAATTCTGTTCGCTTTCAAACCGCCGTCTCCACATCTTATCGGTACAACCAGTACGTAAGGGACCTTCTTCTTCGACATCTTGCCCAAATACAGAGCTTCTTTTCCGAAATCGAAATATTTATGACTTTTGGGAAACGAAAGCAATACCGACGATGATGTCAGTATGTAATTAGTTCTGTCAAGTATAAATATACATCCCTCTGTCTGTACGGTAGCTTCCTTTCACGCTTACTGATTGCGATAGAAACAATCACCATGGGAGCAACAAGAAAGGAACGATGTAAAGAGATTGCGAATGTACGCTACTCATTTCTTTTTCACCACTGGATTTGTGCCTACTTTAATCAGTACAACTGCATGCCCAAAAGACAATAAGGAAAGAAGAAATGGGTGTATGAATGACTGAAAAGAAGAACGACATGCTTCATAATAATTTATTCTCTAAAATGCGATATTCCTTGCGGCGAAATATTAGTTAATAAAGTGTAGAGGGACAATGTTCAAAACATGACTGAAAATACGTTCACTAAATAGAGATAAGAACGTCTATGATTGATATGTCATCTAAAGTCGACGTACAATGTTAAAATGCTAGAAATAAGAAAATGAAGGAATACAGAATGCTATGCCTTAACGTACGTTGTTGTTCTGCATTGTTTAGCTCTGGTATTTACAGGGTCACAGAGAAAGCATCCTAGGTTTAGGAGGGGGAAAAGCCGTAATTCTAATGATCTGCACTACAACAGAAACAAGAAGGACAACTTAATGTGTGCTCCAGCTCACAAGTGACATTGAAGCAGATAGTTCCCGTGACTTAGTATGGGCAGAGGTTATATTCGACAACCGGAATAAATTAATAGCTGGCTCCTTTTACCGACCCCCGGTCTCAGATAAAACAGTTGTTGAACAGTTCAAAGAAAACTTGAGCCTCATCACAAATAGGTACCCTCGTCATACAATTATAGTTGGCAGTGACTTCAGTCTACCTCCTGCACGTTGACAAAAATACATTTTCAGACCCTACTGTAGATATAAAACGACTTCCGTAATAGTTCTACACGCTTTTTTTAAAATTATTTTGAAAAATTAGTTCACGAGGCCATTCAAATTGTAAATGGTTACGAAAACACACTTGACCTCTTAGCCACAAATAATCCTGAGCATCACGACGGATACAGGGATTAGTGAACACACAGTCGTAGCGAGGCTCAATTCCGTAACAAAGAAATTCACCAAAACTTAACGCGAAATATATCTATTTATAAAAGCAACTAAAAATTCGGTTGACGTCTGTCTAAGAGACAGTCTCCAATCATTCCAAACTATGTAAGTGAAGACCATATGTGGCTTAAGTTCAAAGATATAGTATCAACAGCACTCGAGAGATTCACACCCAATAAATTAATAACGGACGGAAATGATCCCCCATGGTACACAACACACAACAGAAAGCTGCTGCAAGAGCACCGAAAAAGGCAAAATCTCCAAGATTGGCGTAGTTTTGAGGCTCGAAATATGATGCGGATTTCAATGCGAGATGCATTTAATAGTTTCCACAACGAAAGTCTCTCTAGAAATGTGGCGGAAAATCCAAAGAGGTTCTGGCTCTATGTTAAGTAAACCTGCGGAAAGGCTCAGTAAGCGATAAGGAGGAGGAGGAGGAGGAGGAGGGGGAGACAAGGGATCCAACCCTTCGGAGCAGGTAAAATTGTGGCAAATGTCCGGCGTGGCAAATATCCGCATACCGAGCAGATGATGCTTTAGGGTTTCCTCCCTGTACAGCGGCTATCGGTCGCATGCCACCGGCCGCATATCGAAGTGCGCCGTCCGACCATATGAAAGCGTTGTGGCGCACCTTGAGTAAGTTTCTGCTCTTGCTTTGGTAAGCATAAAGCCGGTTACCAATATAGTTTAATTTTCAGAGTGATGTAACTTCGATCAACCGAGTAAACAACGCGCAGTAACACAACACTCATACTGCTGTGAGTGTAATTATTAACTGTCCTTTTCATATTTCAACTTGCAGTGCATCACTTGCATTTACATATCAGAACTGCACACTGAAAATCAATGAAAATTATTCAAGCGTTGTAAAATAGAGCCGCAAGTGGCAAACGTCTAACACTTGCGAAATAGTGTTCATTTTATGTTACGTAGAGCGGTGAAGGCAGCGGAGCAGCTCGAAGCGTTTGCATCACTCGTGGCCGAGTGATATGAGCAAATCACGTCACAAAAGGGTTTGCTTGTTCCAAGAAAGAGAACTATGGGTTGAATGATTTTCCACATTCAGGAAATCTAGATGATTGACGTTTGTGACGAAATGTGAATATTTAATCATCATGCAACATTTGCATTCATTAGGAGATGTTCATAAGTTGGGAGGAGGTGTGCTGTTTGCTCTTATTCATAGAAACACATATCAAAAGAGTGTCACCGCATTTTCACATCAGTTCGGTCACTGAACACTCCTACGCTGTACTCTTACATGTGATGCGTTATGATGGCTTCATGTTAACTTCTTAAGAAGAAATTTTAATGGCTGTGGCTGAACAAAGGGTACTATCAACATAATATTTTCCATCTTTTGATTCAAAAAGGATGTTGTGCTCTACGAACTCTTTCCCAGTGATGCGTCGATCATAGCTGTTATTTGTTGCCATAATTAAATACAAGCCTTTATCTGGTAGAAAAAAGTTGTCTATAAACCTAAACTCTGTATCACTTCTGCCAAGTTGATGTACCCTGTTATCACCATTGTCCAACTTCCTGTGAAGAACACACGTGCCTTTATGAAGCCGGCTTAAGAGTTTCCGCGTGTTGACATATGAGGTATTAATTATCTATGTACCACGTCTGCAATTATGCATACTGTTGTCTATTAATTTGTGAGAAACGGTAAATAAAACTTTACAATGTAGTACTAGTAACAAATATGATCTCCGTGAAAATAAGATACCGATAGTTTAAGCTCATGAACCAATTGCGTATGGGTGCTGCATGCACATTCTATAACTGTCTACTGATCTGTACCATCGCATTACACCTCGATAACTCTCATAGAAATATTGTGGTAGCCTGGGTCGCCATTCCCTTGAAACTGTCACGGGCTAAGTAACACTACACCGACTGAGAAGAGCTGCATAGAAAATCAGCTCCACGTTGAGCTTGGTGGACCTGTTGATGTATTGAGGGTATCTCTGCATGAAGGATATTGAGTTGAGAAAACTCTTCAACTAAGGTGCCTCCAGCTTTTATTGACAAAATGTTAGCGGCGTTTATATTGTTGAAAGATGTAAGAAAATGATACTTGGCGTGCATTCAATAATTATAGAGTGAGTGACAGTTTCACTTAAGGATGCTTATTCTTAACGTTACTACCAGCATTTTGTGTTCTTTGTTCTATGTTCTGACATCAGCTGCTTATCCTTTCATGTTAAGAGATACTGGAATCGAAATTGCAATGCACACATTCGCTGGTTTCTTCTTCAATGGCTTTTTGAGCCTACTTGACAATGACAGCAGTCATTCTCTAAGACCAAAATTATCAACAGGTGTCTGACCTTTTTATCATGTTTACAGCATAACTACTAGAGCTGCTAAAAAAATGTGAATTCTGAACAGTTAATGAGATTTCCAGTATTCAGCATGTTTAAGGTAGAAAAACGAAAATTACTGAGGCAGTTTTTGATTTATAGTGGCTTGTCTGCAGTTGGCACATCGGAGTATTATAAATTAACTTGAATCTAGTTGCTAGACGTAGTTAGAGAAACGAGAATAAAAATCATTGCTCAATACATACCGTATTTAAGCTTCCAGTCAATGCTGCAGCAGGTGGCATCATCACATTGTTGATGAACGAGCTCCTCAAGAGTGAGCTCACTCAAGATACACACTAGGTGTGGAAAAGTACTGTCTGCGGGTAATGTAACCGAAACTTGGTTCCATGCAAATTATATTTTGCAACAGTGTGACCATCGAGTTATATTCTGGTTGGCACAGAATCGTCCTGCTATATTCACTTGATTCAGTCTTGTCATTGCCACTGAATAAAGTGAGTGATTTTTACTTAAGCTGCGACATCAGCTTGTCGCTTTATGATTTTCAGCCAGGAAGATCGTTCCAATCGGAAATTGCTACTCATCTCGTCTTTTACATTGTAATTTACCTGTCATAAACTCCACTGGGCAATAAGGGAGGGACATATGCTATAACTCTTCGCTAGCTCTGTGGTAATGGGATGACAATGCTGTTTGGGTTCCCAGTTCCAGTTTCACAGACAGAGCTATAAGAATCCAGAGAGAAAATCAGTGACGACATCTAAAGAAAACTTGTACATCATACGTCATTTTGCTGATTCCAGTACACCAGAGTGTAAAAGCATACTGTACACTCAATAAAACCTTTTTCTGTTTCTAATGACATAATTTTTTTAAATACATAATTTTGTTTATGAAGTGCCATATTTCGACACCTCTTCAGTATGACAGAGGGCAATACAGACTATCAGACCGTTTCGAAGTCCAAAGTGCGTAATACCTTACTAACTGTCGTTTTAGGCATGCGCGTCACAGTACTGTATGTTTTATTAAAATCGGCTTTCATTGTACAGTTATATTGGTAAGTTGTAATTCATTTATATTAGCACAGTGCATATTTTAATAGCGTTTTTCTATGACTTTATTGGTTGCAGGAGCAAAGGCAGTGAGAATTTGATCAGCAACAATATATTCTCTCGCGTTATCTAAATCCGTGTGACAGCAATCAAGTAGTTTACCAATACTAAACCTGCTGAAAGCTGTTGGTTCTGGGTTAAAGATGTTGTCAAACCATATCTGAAGTGCGTTTTCAGCTACGAAGAAATTTTCTTGACAGTTTTTCGATAAAGAGCAACGTAGTTCGATATTCGAGGGTATAATATTAGGAGAATAAGTGCATGAAGGAGACTTTCCAAATAACTCCTGGATTGTTTCCTTTATAAAATCATTGGAGAGACACCGTGTTGTAGCAGCATTTGATATATTTTTGTTGGTCGTCTCACTTATCCCGTGATTTGCATCGATCTATTGCTGTGCTGAAACATCTCATCTTTCAGTCATAATGTATTTAGGTTGATTAAAACCTGAGCTATATTATCTATCAAATTAATATATAGTTAATAATAATAAAAATGGCTTTAGGGACTGCCACAATTAAGAACTCTACGTAGATATTAACTCTTTCTCTTCCCTGGTGGAAGTCTTCTATGTGGTATTTTCTGTGATTTAACTGGGTCCATGACGAGGCAGGCTAGGCAGAGATGCTGTAGGCACTGACTGTGTTCTTTCGGGCCCCCTTCGGAGTTTCTATTAGAGCGAAAGCAATATATGGCCAGGGCATCGACGAGTTGCATTCCTGCAGTTTCTCACATAATGCACCCTGTGCAATGTGGAATCCAGGCCTACATTCAAACTATTCATACAGCGTGCCATGACGAGCACCTGCACTAGCGCATAATCTTAGTTTTTACAACTGGACCATCTGGTCAGAGTACTGTGGGAGTCAGACACAGATACCGATTTCTGCAGTCTGTGAGAAGCGACACAACTACATTGTGTGCAGGAATTGTTTTCTGTCTTTGTGAAGCATTGGGAGGACGTTTTAGGGCCACTTTACGCAGGATCAAAGCTGTCTGGTCTAAAAGGTTGTAAGAGGCATCCTCATCGGTTAATCATAAAGAAAAACAGCTAAGAAAGGGAAGTCAGGGCACCAGTTTCCAAGAAATTCCGATGTGGGTACTGTGGTGTTGGCTGTAGTGAAATACTTAATTAGAAAGTGGGACTGTAATACAGATTTGTTTAAGAACATCGTACGTGGAAATTAGTTATTGTTTAATGTTGTAAAACTTTTCTGGTGGAGAGTTAGTTATATTATTCACAATAGTATCACTAGGTAGAGTTTTGCAGAATTTTTCTCATTGGTGCATGCGAATTATGTAGACTTGTAGAGAGGAGAGGTAAAGTCTACTCCAGATTTGGAAGAGAACACTTGGTCTGTGGATTCTGAAGAGATCGTTTGGTCTGCATATTATAGAGCAAATTCTTGGTAAGGGGATTCTGAGAGATCTGTTTGTGCAATTAGCAGCTGATGTGTTGCTGAGTGCAGCAGATCACGCCGCTTGGAACTTTCACGCCAATGAACACAGAATATGGTGAGAAATGGTCGCTTAGGCGAACGAATTACGAGACTTACCGAACGTTTCTAGACGCGTTGGTAGTATTAAGTAGGTTTAACAAATTTTATAGATGTTTTGGTAGTTGAAGACTCATTCATCACTACATCAGTGATGTTAACAGCATGTTATAGTATTTAGTTTTACGGAGAATCGAGCAATCACAGTATGTTTGCTGCGGACTTGTCTCTTGGTAACTCATTGGTGAGATCTCGATTTTGTCCGATTTACGTAAATTATTCAGTTTTTGTCAAGCTATTTAAGTGTTAAATTTGGTCCATTCAATGATAATAAGTGTCAATTTTTGTGTCCTATGGATTTTTTAAGATCGAATAGATGCTATGATTATTTCTTGTTCATTATTTCTTATGAGGTGCAACACCAATGTCCCATGTTTTCTTAGGCTTCGCTTGCCCTCGCACATTTTTTAAAGCATGTAACATCGTGGGGAACAATCTTACGATCGGCCAGTCCAACCGATTCAGATCGTTCTGACATCTACATGGGTATCTCAAAAACTCAAAAAATTGCTCTAACCAATAAGGGACTTAACATCTGAGGTCATCAGTCCCATAGACTTAGAACTACGTAAACCTAACTAACCTAAGAACAACACGCACATCAATTCCCGATGCAGGATTCGATCCTACGACAGTAGCAGCAGCGTGGTTCCGGACTGAAGCGACTAGAACCGCTCGTCCACAGCGGCCGGCCTCAAAAGCTCATTTGACCTTTCACAACTGCAAACAAAAGGTGTCTCAGTTGTTGACAACAAACGCTAGTTGTGATGGAAACATTCCGGAGGAGGAATTCCTATTGTACAACAGACTTTTTAAACCTCCAAATTCAAAATAATATGCTCACACTTCCCTTTATTCGAGTATATATCTTTTGTTTGGGCTCAGTCATTAACTTTTTTTTATGGTGTCAGCAGTACTCATCACAAGGAACTGTACTACTCAAGAATACTTAATATCTGAATTGATGACGTTCAAGTAAAAATGTAGCCACAGTCACTCTATTGATTTGTGTTGCTCTGCTTTAGAGCATGCAGCATGCATTTCTCCTACACCCGACTTCCGAATCGTGACTATTGAATGTCAAACGCTACACGAAGTTTAAATAGTATCACGACATTAAATACGTCAGTTATCGAGACTTTCTGAGTTTGGAAAATCTTTCAGTGGAGAACGATCTTTATTGATACAAACGATGTTTGCACGAGTTAATTGGACAATAACGCACGTCACATGCGATACAAACATTTTTAACTGCCTTCGATGTGTAAACAGCTGTATTAAGTCCAAAGCGAACAATAAGTTGCAAACGTTAGACCTTTTTCACCATTTTAGTTTATAACGCTGAAACAACGTTCATTTGTCTCAAGTACACGAATATGTAAATGCAAGACAACTGCTAGAAGCTGCTGGACAACTGAGACAACAGCCGGATCTTCAAATAGGAAAGTGACCGATGATAAATACAATCATAGCGGCCCATGTGTGCTCTGTTACAGCGCGCTGTTTATTGAAAATATTTTACGTGGAAAATCAAACTATAATAATAAACAATTTTGTGCCTAAAAATGTGCTGAAACTGCACCGCTCCATGGTCTCTTGAAGGGACAGCACCTGATGTCAGACGGACAATGATGTTTGGCTAATAAACGGTGGAGAGTGGCGTCTGTAGGCAGGGAATCTCTTGATAATGAGCGGTTATGACGTGGTGCAGCCACGAGCTAGTTTGCAGAAATGCTTCTGGATGTTTCTGCTATTACTTTTGGGTTAGATAGTGAAGTAAACACTATCGTTAAAGCTCCATCAGACTGATACCCTTAACAGACAGATGAAATGCGATTTAAAAAATATGTGACGTGCTGTGTGGCTGCGCGGTTTGAGGCGCCATGCACGGATTGCGGGGCCTCTCCCGCTGGAGGTTCGAGTCCTCCCTCGGGCATGGGTGTGTGTCTTGTTCTTAGCATAAGTTAGTTTAAGTACTGTGTAAGTCTAGGGACCGATGACCTCAGCAGTTTGGTCCCTTAGGAATTCACACAGATTGGAACATTTTTAAAAATATATACTTTGTCTATACATTACACGACATTACCACTTTTCTTTCTTTCTCTTGGTATATTTGTTCGCTGTCTTTCTTTCACAAGGAGTGAGGTTCAGCGCGCATGTCACGTGACGTCTCTCATAGTCTATCGTTGAAAACTTATTTCTCATTACAGAGGGCGGCCAATCGCTGAACGATCTTGCTGTACTGCCGTACCGGCATCACTATAGCATGAGCACATACAGCATTTTAATAGCTCGAGCGGAAACCAGACTTCCTCCTGAAACTTCTGTGGCCTGTAGTATTACCAGATCGTGCCGATGACTGGAGTTGGAATTTGTACCAGTGGCCAGATTTATTGACACCTTAAATACACTGTCTTTGACTTAGTATCTGTGGCGGATGGCTGGAGGTCGGCTTGAATATCTATGACTGTACATAATTTGGAGCTGTAATGGTTGTGAAGTGAGTAGGAAGCGATGGGAAAATGGATTCTCAACAGCCGGAAAATGCAGAAAACCAACGACCATAGGGTAAGATGACGCATAATGTTTTTTGGGACTGCCATGGTGTGATGCTAAATTATTATGCTCGTAAGGATTCAATCGTAAGTGGAGGATGTCACAGGAATCTTCAGAAGATCGTTATGAGAAACTGTGAAGACGTGGTGTCATGAGACACCGTCAGAAGAGGCGATTTTGCTCCACGATAATGCTTCTACTCATTCACTGTATGATTTCCCATTTTATCAGCATTTTTCCTCTTTCCTCACACTAAGAGGCATTTCTAGAACGACGACGATGTGATTTTCGGGGTGAAACATTTCCTGAACAGCCAAATTGCATGCATTTACCAGCAAGTCATATATCGTTTTGAAGGGTGAATAAATGGATGACAACTAACACCACTAACGCTACCTGACTGTTTCAAGGTGATGATTACATTTTGCTTCGGTGGTTAAGTATCTCGTTTTGCTTCACAGTCCGGATGTTAGGGTTAAAATTCGAACCTATCCGGCTACACAGTGTTTTCCGTATTACAGTTAACTGTCTGGTTACTCCCACTAACCGAGAGGAACGCTGGCTTGTCTATGGGGTAGAGGTGTCCAGCTGTGAGCACCAGCGGCTTCTGCGCGCGGCTGATGAGGATTCTCAAGGCGTGTTTGAAACGCTCACTCGCCTCCACCCAGGAGCAACCGTACGCCGCTGCTGATATCATCTCCGCCTGTGGACATATGTTATAGAGCTTTTATTCAAATTAGCTGTAAAAACAACCATAATGTAAATAAGAAAACAATTAAGTCTGAGGAGTAAAAAAAATTTGTAAAAACATATAAACGCGTAAGTAAAGTTTTAGTAATCGTCACTTTGACTTTTTTTGTATCGTTCTTGTCGATAGTGGCCGACATGGAAAGAAATTACATTAAAGTCTAGGTGAAATACTGTGTCACTGAGTAAGGGAAGCTGGCCGTTGTGGTCGAGCGGTTCTCGGTGCCTCAGTCTGGAACCGCGCGACTGCTACGGCATGGATGTGTGTGATGTCCTTAGCTTAGTTAGGTTTAAGTAGTCCTAAGTTCTAGAGGGCTGATGACTTCAGATGTTAAGTCCCATAGTGCTAAGAGCCATTTGAACCATTTTGAGTAAGGGATAATATTCTACTAATATTTGTCGAATTTAATTGACTTTTGCTCTAAAGTAGATGATCTTCGCAAGAATCCCCTTCAGAGTTCGTCAACCGGTATTTTCGTGGCTAGAAGATTCATAAGGCTTTTCTATTAATGTTGTACGTAATGAAGTTACCACTGCAAGACTGAACGTGCTAATGTGAGGAATAAAAAAAATAGAAAAAAGATGCGACTGAGTAAAATTAATTACTTACAAGTACCATGCAATTTCTGTTATTCTCCCTAACTTAACTACTTAGTTTCATGACAAAATTTTTGCTAAAAAGAGATATAATTTGCGTATTACCGCAGCGTCTATGTTCTCTTCAGATCTAAAGAAATGAGTGCAGTAAACTAAAATACGAGACGTTTTCAATAGGTAGGGAAATGTTAATGTTGGGAAGAACTTTATTCATACGTCTTCTTTAATAATGTCACGTAGAGGAAGGTGTAAGCAGATGAAGAACGAACACTAACTTCACCTAACGAAGGTTTATTCAGCACTTGCACATACAAGAGCGCAGAGCGAACTGCCTCCGGCCAGAACACATGCGGTATATATACAGCTGCAGAACATTCCTGTATAATGATTCTTACCATTAATGGATACTTCTAGAATGAACTCGAACCGAAGATTAAAATTTGGGTGAGTTTGTAACTGACGACCCTCTATACAATAATGTAGTATCATAACCACTACACTAGGGGGACTGCAGTACTCTGTTTTTTCTACAACTATGTTACCGTCTTGAAAATAGCCCCAATTAGATATACTGTTACACCAGCGCTTTTCCCGATTCCCAAAGCTCTTCTGTATCTCGATCATTTAGATAGTTACTAGCTCTCTCAGCGATCCATTTTTACTCTCACCTATGCTTGTAAACCGACGGCACTTACTTATATATACAAAGAATCATCCCATGGGGCCATGTATGCCGCATGTGAAGGCTAGGGCACCATTTCAGTACTGCTTCTGCTCGTCACCGAGCAACTAAGTGTAACAGCTGCATTATAGTGGTGCAAAAGCCATGAATTGTTTCACCGTCAATCCGGGCATATTTTCGGATTGCTTCACGCTAAATGCATTGGACTTTTAAGAACTACTCATTGATCGTTGTGCTTTGTAGGACGAACTTATGGTGCACCATATCGTTAAAACTGAAGAACGCAGTGAGGATAACCTAAACATCTGATCGCATTTTTTGTGCTTTCCGCCCATAATGTTTCCACATGAAAGACTGAGTGTTATATCCGTAGACTCCTGCTTCGTTACGTGTTTTGCTCGTTTCAGTAGTTCTGCACAGTTACTGATTTCGTCTAGCGACTCCTTGCATACGTCACTATTTGTCTTCGAAACTCAACAATTTTGGAACGTATTTTCATGCCGCACATCAGAAAAAAATTGTCTGACATGAGTCGGCTTGTGTGATAACATCCTCAGGGACTTCACGATCATCCATAATAATTTCTCTCACTTTTCTCACGCTTTCCTCTGTTGATTATACACCGGTCCTTCGGGAAGCTTATTTAACTCATAGCAGACTCAGCAAAGGAATGTTGGACGTTTCTAAAAAATTGCTTGCTGTATTCCGCTCTTACAACAAAATTAATACAAATTCTCGAGTATACTTTTATACTAAATAAATAATCGCCACAATATAACGTCTCCGACAGCTGAGAACAGGCAGATCTACGATAAGACTAACGCTACAGATACTTTGCTGACATGTTTAACAACACAACTATAAAATCTCGCGAATCGGTCTAACACAACGCACGAAAATGCAGAATTCCTGTTACTTTATGAAGACAGCTCGGACAAGTGTTCTTTCCTACAAATGATTTGTTTTATATGTTCATTTGAATACTCAGCTGTTATCACAGGGAGATATCTACTGTACTGCTTGTGTTGGAGTAAGAGAGCCCTGTCTGTGAGGGAAAGACGATGGAGTAGGCAGTTTGTGTGGTGCGCTGTGTGAAGCCACCAAGAGGTAGATTAATGTATGTATGTCTATACCGTTGAACCTGAAAACTAAAGTCTTCAGGTAAATACAGTAAAGATTTAAATAATTATGATTCGTGTTTTTGCCAGCGCGTTAGTGTAGATGACTTGGTTGGTAATTTATAATTGTTGGGTAGCCCCAGAATGCACGTAAACGATTTTGAGATAAAGACTGATTAGATATTTCATTTTTGTAATGCTTTTAAGATTTTTTGACAGGGCTATGTAACTTGATGCTTTAAATTTATGTTGGATTCATGAAATTAGATAATACTTGCTGTTTAAATCTCATTGTTTGGGAATCAATTGTGAGTAATGTAGCTTCAATTGTCAGATGTTTTTGAAAAGCCAAACATAACTAGCAATATAATTTTGCTAAAAAACTGAGTGCTAGTAATTAACCATAATCAGTACCGCCTCCCAGTTCAGATTATATATTTTTTTAAAAGAAACTGAATTTTCTTATATGTTCTCGTTTATCAGCCAAAAGAATTTCAAGCGCATTTTAACTATTATGACAGGCATTGCACACCGTTGAGCCTGTAGCTAGCATTCATATTTTTTATGAGAGTCCAAAATAAATCACGTTATTCCATTGCTGCTTTAGAGGTAAGACAATTTAATTAATTTGGTATGTGCACAAGGACCAAAGTTATCAGTTTTGAACAGGGTCAGGTGATGCAGTGCTTAAGGGGCTGAATGTATTTTGCAGGGACTTTATTTCGTTATTGGTATTGGGAGTTGCATTGCCCAATCGATTCGTGTAAAGTTTTTCTAACAGTAACACAGATTAAGCACACCTCTTCCAGTCGCAATACGCAACACGACAATTGGAATTCTGTACCAATTCCACAGTTCAGACATCATCCAACATAATAGTAAAGTTATTATATCATAGATTAAAGAGAATTACACACCTTACAGTTTCACTCAACTTGAATCCACCTCTCATATGAACAAAGCGGTGCAGAATGAAATACCCCCTAATTACTATTGTGCAGAGGTCCTTCTTCACATGTAAAGCGGTAAAACCTCCGCTATTTGTTTGACATCACTCTAGGAAGTACTCTATGTATCGGCGTGATCTCGGTGACCTGTAGTTAAGAACTTTTCCGGTCTCTGAAAACGAAGTGTTTCGTGTCGGCAATGTTGCGTAAAACATTCTGGGACTTCCTGTCATGCCAGTTGGAGCTTACGACAGTCACCTCCATCGTCTCCGTCAGGAGTCAACTGACTGTCTAAACTGATGCTGTGGTGGCCTTGTGTAGCCCATATACGGCTTGAGATTGGTCGGTAATTAGTAGTGCTGCTGCAGATGGTGTCAACGCCTGCGCTGGTGGCGCAACCGCTCTCGTAATAGCGTAAACATTGCGTATAATATCTCCGCCTCTTCCCTGTATTGAGCTCGTTTCCATGCACCACAAAGATTTTATCCGCTGTTGTGGCTGAAGTTCTTCTCAGACAATTTCTGTAGCCTAATTACTGAATCCCAGTTGGTGGGAGCTTTGGACAAAACTTTCCATTCGTCAAACAACATTTTGTGTTTGTGAGTATGTTCTCAGCAACTTCAGGTTTAGACATTTCTCGATTTTTAATATGCCATTGATGTTCTCCACAGCAGTTGGAAATGGTACCACGGAGTGACCGATTTAATTGCTTCCGTACTCAGAAGAGGTGTCATAAATCCCAGGAGTCCTGAGGACGAGACTGTTCTTAACAGGGCGCAGCATCTCCGTTGTCCTCTTAGAAGGTCAGAAAATGGGTCTCATATCTCGTTTTCCCCAGACTCTGCCGATTTTGCTGGATGTAGCATCGAAGAAAGAAAGTAATACGATCGGCGGTTCATCTCGTGAATGTTCAACATTTTCACGTTTTAATTATTTATTTGTAATTTCTGCTACCAGTCACTTTTATTTGTTCCATTTATCATCTAACATAATACAACGCGTTTAGAACATGTGCTGTTCATCATCAGACGTTTATACATACATACAAACAGAGAAATTTAGCTTAAAAATAAATTGTCTTAAACTAGATTAACATAGAACATTTTGTGGATTGTTCGTTTCTGTAGTGGCTGGGGTGGTATTTGAAGGGGGAGGGAGGGGGGCAGTGGATGGCCAGAAATCGATGTTGCTGTGATGTGATACATAACCAACAAGAAGAAAAACCGGCAGAAGACATCACTAACATCGGTTTCTGGCCATACACTGCCAATCTCTTCCCCCTCCCTCCGCCCCCCCCCAAATGCAAACACCACACCAGCCACTACAGTAACATGGACATAATGTTCAAGGTTAATTTAGTTTAAGAAAATTTATTTTTAAGTAATATCTCTCTTTATGTATGTATAAATACCTGATGACGAACACGGCATGTTCGAGACGCGTTGTATTACGCTAGATTAAACATAAACAAATGAAAGTGACTGGTAGCAGAAATTACAAATAAATGATTATCCCGCGCAGTCACGGTTCACAAACGTATCCACTATGCCCGAAAATAACTTTCACATTTCCTGCAATGTGCGTGGACTAGCGGTACTTGAATGGCCGAGGCGTCAAGGCGACTTATCGTTGTATTAAGATATCTAAAATTGACAGGATTCCTTCTTTCTCTGTCTCGACGTTGTACTGGATGTTTAGGTGTATATTATTATTTGCAGATAGTGCACTTAAGACGAATAGAGTTTTATTACTTCTTTTAATGTCAGTATTCTCCTGAGTAGCCTCTTCCCAGAGATGCAAATGGGAAACACTTTTATCTCTGGAATATTTTCCCCAGGAGGAGTCCATTATCACAAAAACATATGATTTTGTAGCATGGCCTCAGGAAATATAGTGATGTTATTGACTCTGTTTCCTTTCAGTACTGCCTCAGTACCAGTATAACAAAGCCTTGTCGGCTAATGTTGCAAACACCGTAATAGCTTGGATTACTTCTAAAGCAGTGTATAAATGCGGCGTTTTCAGTCTCTGAAGCAGTGTATTAGCACAGTCTTTGCAGTCAAAGCTCTAACCATATTTCGGCTTTGTTACTTCCGGCTGATCCCTCCCCCGTTTTCTTCTGGTCGTAACAGTGATATTACATCACGCTCAGTATCTGAGGGTACATTTCAGGTTAAATGTACTCTGGTGTGCAAAACGTAAGGACGAAAGTAACTTTCACATGTCGCATCCCTAGCTCGATGAAACTTGGACCACAGGTGGAGAAAACTGTTGTAGTATTGTTCAGTACAGTACAGTACAGAAAAATACTAAATGATGAGACGAACCGAAATGCCACTTTCATACAAAGACTATCATTACACTGAACTCACTGTGTTTCATAATGTTTCCTGGACAATACAGGAAGTTAGACATGGTTCTTAATAGAGTGTGTTTTCTGGGTTGCATTAGCTGTACGCACCTCTAGCCATATGAGAGTTCATCCAGCATTGTCGAACGTGATCGGTTAGGTAGTGTAAGTGTGGAGTTGTGGGGAAGCATAATGTTAAATGAACGTACTGACCTCAAAATCTTTGGACACGGTATACTCACTGGTCACTTTACTCCTTACCTATGTGCGTCTTTTCAGGTGCGCATCGGCCCTGACTTTATTTGTTATGGATGACAATGCGCAAACGAATCGACCACCGTAGGTGGACTAGCCTGCCCATTCCCGTGACTTAAATCCATCGAACACATGGTCGATGCATTAGGGACACCTACTGCAGTAGATCGACTTCATCGACATGAACTTACGACTGTTTACCAGCTGTGAACCCTACTGGAGGATTAATGAATTCCTGCACCACAATAACTCCTCACCAACTTCATGGCTACCATGACAGCACATTACGGAGCATCCACTGCCATCTGTGGTGATCACACACACTGTTATGAAGCGTGTGCCTACTTTTTTAATGTTCAAGGACCCATAATTAATCGCGATAACTTGTGTGTAATTACTGTCTTTGAATAAAAGTGTCATCTCTGTCAGTTACCTTTTATGCCGTACTGTAGCAATTCTTTCTATGGCTGGTCTAATTTCATCGTGATACGTTACTTGCAAGTGACACATCGTGCGAAAGTGACTTTCTTCCTTAAGTTTTTGACACCAACGTAGGTTCATAATCTCATATAGCCTAACAGATTCAGTTTCGAAAGGAGTGTCACTCTCACGATAATCGACGTTTTGCCAGCTTACACACACAACACGCACAGAGCAATACTCTTCATATGTGTATGCGTGTAAGCTGGCAAAATGTACACTATCGCAAAGAAGTTGTCACGCATACCACCAGGCAGAGGAATCACCACTGCCCTGACATATAGCTGCAGTTGCTGCGGAATGTAATGTTCCTGTAACATCTCAATCAAATTGGTCTGCAGTGCCACGAAAACGTTTTAATAGTACAATAAACAGATCAAATGAAAAAAGGTGACTAGTTGCATATTTTACCACACACTATGAGAGGATAGTCGATGCTATTCCTATAGAAGCTGTGAAGGCGGTGATAACTTGAAAACGATGGGAAGTGTAAGCAGTGGGGCGCATTGTCAGCAACTAAGCAGCTCTACTCGTGTTCTCACCTGTTCTGTCACTGTGTGAGCTGCCCAGCAATACAGGTAGACCTGGCCTCCTGGAATGGGGAGAAACGACATCGAGCTGAACGCTGCAGAAAGGTCCTTACTCTGGAATGGAAGTAAGCTTGTTATGTCGATAGTTGTCAGAAACTGGAAAGAAAAATATTGTAAATATTTTTAAAATCATTCAAAAACTTCTATTGAAAAGCAATAAATATCCAAGAACTTCTTGATTAATTTCTCTCAGCGAGTGTAATAATCTCAGAACAAAAATGTGACCGCTACGAAACCCAGAAATAAGATAGTGTCGAACTTCCTGACAGATTAAAACTGTATGCGTGACTGAGACCTGAAATCTGGACCTTTGTCTCTGCTGACAGAGCTACCTCATTGCTGTACATCCGCCAGTACCTGATCTCCTTCCTTCGAAACTTTTATATACTCTCCTATGAAACTTGCAAGACTAGCACACCTGGAATAAAAGATATAGTGGAGACATGGTTTAGCCACTGCCTCAGGGATGTTCGCTCTGCAGCTCAGTGTATGCGCTGACATGAAACTTTCTAGCGGATTTAAACTGTGTGCCGAACCGACACTAGAAGTCGGGACCTTTGCCTTTAGTGGAAGATTGCTCTACCGACTGAACAAAGGTCCCAAGTTCGAGTCTCGGTCCAACAAACAGTTTTAATTTTCCAGGAAGTTTAATATCAACGAACTCTCCTCTGCAGAGTGAAAATTACATTCAAAATATCATCATGATATCGATAGCCCAAGGACGTAATTGCAGATACACAATTAATTGCCCATATCAGTTCTCCTTAGATCGTCTAAAGCACAAACAATGTCCCAAAAATTTGGGGGTAAGCTAACACAGACGACAGAGGACAATAAACAGAGGTTTTTGAAATAGTAAACCTGTAATTGGGAATTAATTTTTCAAGTGGTAGTAGGTCATGAATGATCAATACTTGGGTGGAACGCATTTTTAAACTTCTTATATTTTTTGATAGACAGTACAACAACATTGGGATGTTACCTTGAAAAATAGTACGCAATAGTCTGCAATGAAACGAAGGTAGACATCAACATTGTTCGTAGATCATGAAACAACATTTCTCGTTGCAGAAATTTACAGTCATGTATTTTATGTATAATTCAACAATATGTAAGGTCCAGAAAACAGAGTGAATACGCCACTACCCTGGGAAAATGCGTAGGATATTTTAAGGTTACAACTACGGATATGAATCTGCAGCGCCTGGGTGGTGGCAACACAGCACAAACTAATCGGTGTTGCTGAAGATTTATTTTAAAAAAGGCCTAATTACAAAGGGACAGTTTTGTCGTAAATGGAGTCTGTATGTGAGCCCTAATGAAACTGCCGAGAAGAATTTTCGGAGAAAGCATGTGTGGCGATGTTTAAAAATACGGTCCACCGTCTTTGAACATGTATTTTTGCCAACATATCTAAGGTAGATAGAAGTCACCACCAGCTACACTGAAGAGCCAAAGAAACTAGTACAACTGCCAAATATCGTGTAGGGCCCCAGCATGTACGATGAAGTGCCGCAGCACTACGTGTCATGGACTCGACTAATGTCTGAAGTAGTACTGTAGGTAACTGATACCATGAATCCTGCAGGGCTGTCCGTAAATCCGTAAGAGTACGAGGCGTTGGAGATCTCTTCTGAACAGGACTTTACAAGGCATCCGAGATGTGCTCAATAATGTTCGTACCTGGGGAGTTTGGTGGCCGGCGGAAGTGTTTAAACTCAGAATAGTGTTCCTGGAACCACTCTGTAGGAGTTATGGACATGTGGGGTGTCGCGTTGGCCTGCTGAAATTGCCTAAGTGCGTCGGAATGCACAACGGACATGAATAGATGCAGGTGATCAATAGGACGCTTACGTACGTGTCACCTGTCATTGTCGTATCTAGACGTATCAGGGTTCCTATATCACTCCAACTGCACACGCCCCACACCATTACAGAGCCTCCACCAGCTTGAACAGGAATTCGACTACATGGACGACAATTCGCGCCCCCTTCGTGCACATCTTGTGAATGACTTCCTTTAGGATAAGGCCACCGCTCGACTAGAATGGCCAGCCTGTCCTCTAGACATGAAGCCTATCGAACATGTCTGGGATACATTGAAAAGGGCTGTTTATGGACAACGTGACAGGTCAACAACTCTGACGTATTAACCACGAATCGCCGTTTAGGAGTAGGACAATTTGGACCGACAGTGCGTTGATGAACTTGTGGATAGTATGCCCCAACGAATACAGGCATGCATCAGTGCAAGAGAACGTGCTACTAGGTATTATGGGTACCGGTGTGTACAGAAATCTGTAGCACCACCTCTGAAGGTCTCGCTTTATGGTGGTACAACGTGCAATGTGTGGTTTTCATGAGCAATAAAAAGGGCGGAAATGATGTATATATTTATCTGTGTTCCAATTTTCTGCACAGGTGCCGGAACTCTCGGAATCCGAGGTGATGCATAACTTTTTTTAATGGTTCAAATGGCTCTGAGCGCTATGGGACTTAACATCTGAGGTTATCAGTCACCTAGAACTTAGAACTACTTAAACCTAACTATCCTAGAGCCATCACACACATCCATGTCCGACGCAGGATTCGAACCTGCGGTCGTTGCGGTCGCGCGGTTCCAGACTGAGGCGCCTAGAACCGCTCGGTCTCACCGGCAGTTTTTTTTAAATATGTATGAATAAAATTATCCCAGGGATATGGACACATCGACCTGTACATACGGCTCAGTGTGCAGAATGCCAGCTTGCGAGACAGGGAGGTGAGCCAGATCCGAATAAAATTCGTGCGGCGTAGCTGTGGTAGAAGGACCCAGACGTGACGCATTGTTAGTGAGACATCAGGAACGAGCGGAACCGTTTAAGTGCCCATGGAAACAAGTTTAAACCTCTACGATAGACAAGTAAAATTTGAAGTCAACGTTACCAGAGGCATTACTAAAATCTGAGAAGCATATTGCAGTCACCTCTTGTTCGTCCACTGCTGACTTTAGATCCTCTCTTGTTTCATTAAAGTACATGTAGCGCTACGAGATTTGCGGAAGCCTGATTGATATACGTCGAGTAGATTGTTTGTGGTGAAGTATTTGTTAAAATGGCCATGGACTATTATTCTATTAAGGGATGAAATACTATTTGTCTTTATGTGTTAAAAGATTCCACGGCAGATTACTACCATTAATATTGAGCTGTTGCGTATGTTGATTCGATACATGTGGCACACTTTTATTCATTAATTTCCAGAAAAAACTAACATGTATTAAGAAGATAGTATATTCTCCTGAGTGAGGGTCTGTAGTGACTTGGCGTGTCAGAGCTGAATGGAAGACTCAACCTTGGACATATAAAGTCCAGTTGAGAATATGCGGATGTACAAGTGTTTCTATTGACGATGGCACGTAGTGACCTAAATCCGGGTAATGCAATAAACATCATTTGCGTCTGATTGGAGTAGCCTTTACTACTTGTCAGTAACGGATAACTTCCTTGTGGTGGAACAGGAAATCTGATTTTGATTCATGCCATTGTTATGCAGGTCATTCTTGTTTCACTTTGCCGTAGCATGTAAACAGAAAATCTGTTTTTGCTTCATGGCATTGTTGCGCAAGTCCGACTAACATCGCATTGCCATAACATGTAGCATATCCCCATTTCATCTTCAAACATGTGGCGATATCTGTGTAGTTATTGTGCATAGAAGGATATACATCATTGTGGCAACCAAAAGACGGCAGTCTGTGCTACATAGCACAGTCCTTCACTCATATTCGTCAAAATCTGACTTACAAGATTATGCCATAAGCCTCTTCAAATGTCAGCAGGGAAAGTACAGCTCTAAAAAGTCAACTCTAGACGTAATAACAAATCTTATCATTTTATGCTGTTCTGTATTTAAGGCGGTATCATGACGGAATAACGAAATTCCCGCAGGAAACCACGAGCCAGGATCTGGGGTATGTGACGTCTAGTCAACCAGGTTTAGAATTACTAGCTTTACTAGAATCTATCATCATTATACGAATCGCTCAATTTCGTGCCAGTGACCTTACACACCGTGAACATTAGATGCATTATTAAATACTTACAACTCAAGTGCAACAAACACCACGAAATATTCAGAAACTGAAGTTTGTCACTTACATATGTGGCTTGAAATAATGACGAACACGCAACGAGGACGCTGCAGACAAACTGCGTCATTGCGATGGGGCTCATGGTGTTTTCCAAATGGGTGACGAACCTGGAAGGGAAATAAATTTCTCGTCAACTGTCGATGTTTGTAGCAATGGGGTCTGTTACTATTCCTATTTCTGAAAATTCCTCTTCTGGAAACTACCATCTACAGCTAAAATACGTTACATTAGCACCAAGTGCCTGTAACTTCATAAAAGTAAAACACCTGCTGATATCTTGAATTATATACACTGCCAACAAAACCTTGCGCAAGTGATAACCAAAAATCATTCTCAGATACGGTTAGGAAAGATATAAAACAAATTTCCGAAAACTGAAAAGCAAACAGATTAAGATATTCAATGAACAAAACTGGATGACGTAATATTTATGGTAGCGTATTGAAATACTGTATACAGCCGTGGTATAGGGGTAGCGTCTTCGGTTGGTAATCAAATAGGCATCGTGCTGGCTCAAAACCCACCACCGCTTAAAATTTGACTAATAATCAGCATTGGCGGCCGAAGACAACTGGCGTAAGAAGTCACCCTCATTCTGACAATGGCCTTGTCAAAGAGGAGGAGGAGCAAACAGAGGTTCAGGGCACTAACTTGTCCTTGGAATGTTGAACTGCCCCTAAAGGCGAAAGAATCAGCGAAGATCAAATGCATGAGGCTGCAAAAGATAATCTAAACCACAGCACTGATGACACACAATGTGTACCTACAGGATATGTAACCTGTGATTGAAAAAGTATCATGATAATCTCTCCATTGCAAAATATTTCCGAATAGTCCCCCATTCGGATCTCCAGGAGGGGAAAGAGACAACAATTTCTGGTCTGATACGCATAGGGTAATATCAACAGCGTCAAAAAAAAAATTATAATGTTAGGAGGATTCGCTATGATTAGGAAGGTAAGGCAGAGAGTGAGTTACTGTGAACAGTTCTGTGATGGAGTGGTTCTGATCAGAGCGACAGCAACTCAACACCGACAACGATAGTACAGATATATATGCCGACGTCACAAGCAGAAGATGAAGAGAAAGTATATGAAGATATTGAGAAGGTAATGTAGAATGTAAAACGACTTGAAGATACAATAGTCATTGGGGACTGGAATGCAATTGTAGGAGAAGGTGTAGAAGAACAGGTTACAAGAGAATATCAGCTAGGAGCAAAGAATGAAAGAGGAGAAAGGTTACCTGAGTTCTGTAGTAGCGAATACTCTGTTCAATAATCACAAGAGGAAGAGGTATACTTCGAAAAGGCCTTGTGATACAGGAAGACTTCAGTTACCTTAAATCATGGTTAGGTAGAGATTCCAAAATCAGACACTGTATTGTAATGCTTACCCAGGAGCAGATATAGACTCAGATTACAATGTAGTAGTGAGGAACAGTAGGTTGAAGTTTAAGAGCTTAGTCAGGAAGAATCAGTATTCGAAGTCGTGGGACACAGAAATACTAAGGAATGACGAAACATGCTTGAAGTTCTCTAAGCCTGTAGATACAGCAATTTAGAATAGCAAAGTACGCATATAGTTTAAGAGGAATGGAAGTCTCTAAAAAGGGCAATCACGGAAGTTGAAATGAAAAGCATAGGTACAAAGATGGTAGCTGCGAGAAACCACTGGTAACAGAATAAAAACATCGGTTGATCGATTAAAGGAGGAAATACAAAAATGTTTCGGGAAATTTAACGAAACAGAAATACAAGTGGCTGAAGAATGAAATAAACAAGAAGTACATGGAAGCTAAGACGAAATGGCTACATGAAAACTGTGCATAAATTTAAAAAGAAATGGTTGTCTTAAGGACTGACTAAGCATGCAGGAAAGTCAAAACGACCTTCGATGACAAAAAAAGCAGGGCTGGTAACATTAAGAGTGCAACTGAAATTCCAGTGTTAAATGCAGGGAAGAAACGGATAGGTGGATAGAGTACATTGAAGGTCTCTTTGAAAGGGAAGATTTGTCTGATGTGATAGAAGATGAAACAGGAGTCGACTTAGAAGAGAGACGGGAGCCAGTGTTACAGTCAGAATTTAAGGGAGCTTTGGAGGACTTAAGATCAAATAAGGCAGAAGAAATAGATAGCATTCAATCAGAATTTCTAAAATCATTGGTGAAAGTGGCAACAAAACAACTGTTCACGTTGGTGTGTAGAATGTATGAGTCTGGTGACATACCATCTGATTTTCGGAGAAATATCGTCGACATAAGAGCTGACGTTTGTGAGGACTATCGCACAATCGGATTAACAGCTGATGCGTCCAAGGTTTTGACAAGAATAATAATCAAATGAATGAAAAAGAAAACTGAGGATGTGGTACATGAGGATCAGTTCGGCTTCAAGAAAGGTAAAGTCACCAGAAAGGCAATTCTTACGTTTCGGTTGATAATGGAAGGTATACTACAGAAAAATCGACAGTTTAAAAGAATTTTTAGACTTGGAAAAAGCGTTCTAGAATGTAAAAAGATGCAAGATGTTCGAAATCGTGAGAAAGATAGGGGTAAGCTACAGGCAGAGATGGGTAATATACACTATGTACAAGAGCCCAGAGGGAATAATAAGAGTGGACGACCAAGAGCGAAGTCCTCGGATTAAAAATGGCATACGACAGGGCTTTTGTCTTTCGTCCCTACTGTTCAATCTGAACATCGAAGAAGCAGTGATAGAAATAAAAGAAAGTTTCAGGAATGGAATTAAAATTCAAGAGTGCAAGAATATCAATGATAGTATTCCTTGGTGGCATTGCTATCCCGAGTGAAAGTGAAGAGAAATTACATGATCTTCTGGCTGGAAGCAACAATCTAATGAGTACAGAACATGTATTGAGAGTAAATCGAAGAAAGATGAAACTTACGATAAGTAGCAGAAATGAGAACAGCGAGGAATGATGGTCACGAAGTAGTTGGAGTTAAGGAACTGTACCATCTAGGCAGAATATTGCCAATGACGGACGGATCAAGAAGGACATAAAAAGCAGTTTAGCACTGGTGAGATATGGACCAATTTGTCCTCTCAATCTCATATGTGTTGAAGTTATAGGCAGCGCTGCACGTGGTTACCATGCGTCCTGAAGCGTATTTCAGCCATTCTTCACAATGAATCACGTGTGCAAACTGCGCGACTCCTACCGTCGCCCGTTGGTGCGAATGATCCAGAATCTACAACTCACTGGAACAACCGGCTGAGATTATTACAGATGGAAGGGCTTGTGGGTGTCTTGCGTCATGCGGTGGACTACTGACGGTTACTGCCATCTGCAGATCACCACATCTGCCTTTCCCTCGTAGTAGTAGGCCTTCGTTGCGTTGTTTACAGCAGAGTTTTTTCACACTAATCGGAATCCCTAATCGTGTGCTACTAACGTAGTGCATGAGCAGCGCAACCTCAGTTGCCTGACTGAGCAGATCGCTGTACTGCTACGACTGATGTCATCACCACCAATAGTGTCGTGGAAATTACGGCCACTCGGACATTGGCGATGAACTGCAACAGTAAGACGGTCTACGCCACATAATTTTACTGCACATTGCTCGTCATTAGTAAACGTGCTCATATCTCAAATGGTATTGGTTACCGCGCATAAAATACATGAATTTCTCTTCTAGCCTTGACCGATCCTAGTTTATGCAGGAACATCTGACACTTTTTTAAGTGCTATATGTATTAAGTGCATACAATAACTGCAAGTAGTTCCTCTTTGATGATCCAGACGATCATCTCTAAAAGAGGGGCCCGACTTGTATAGGTTTCACTGCCGAGATCAGAAGAGCAAATGGGTCACCTTTTGTCCGACGGGGGCAATTTTGTTCCGTTATGTACTAGCATGGAATTTACAATAATCACTCTTTATCATAAAATGAAATAAAGCGTTGGTTTCGTCATACGCATGGTGTTTCAGAATTCATGTTACACACTCTAGGGACTATAGAGGTGACTTAGTGCAGGGAGTTTTATATAGGAACCCGTGTCCGAAGACGTCATCCAACGACGCTACAGAGTGTAAAAGTTGTAGGTGCCGGCCACTGTAAATGTACGTATGTATAGGGTGATTCCTGATGATGTTACAAACTTTCAAGGGTGATGGAGACCAGTAAATGTATCAATTTGAGGTAAGAGTCCTGTTGCGTAATCAAACGAGTCGAAAGCTATAAATGAAAATCGTTCTGATACCTCTGACAGTGGAATGCACGTACCTTTACTATTGTTGTAAAGACTATAGGGAATGCAACTTCCAGAAGTGGTAGTATCGACCAAGACAAGAAAAAACGTAAAGTAAACATGGCCTCCAGAATGTATATCTGTGGAGCTAGGAGCATTTGTTCATCTTCGGTAATGTGTAACACAGCTACTTTAATGAAGGGACGCACTTTAGAAAATATGTTTACTAGACATTTTTTCTCGTCTTGGTTCATACCACCACCACTGAAAGTTGGATACCCTACGATCTTAGCAACATAAGTACCAGTAAATGTATTCAACATAAGAGATATCAGAACGGTTCTCACTTCAAACTTTCTAGTCGTTCGTTTCCGGTACACGTAACTTCACATCAAACTGATATATTTATTCTGATTCACCATCCTTGAAAGTTTGTAACATAATCACAGAAGTACCTTGTAGATACATACATTTACAGGTGCCGGCACCTGCAACTTTGAATCACTGCCGCGTCGGTGGATGACGTTTCTGGACATGGGTTCCCAAGTGGAGCTTGATCTATTAAGTAGCCTCTACAGTATCTACAAGTGTGTAACATCAACATTGAAACACCCTGTATATATGCAAGCATGGACCAAATTATCAGATTCTCGTAGCTCCTGTTTTTATCAAATGAGGTCAGTGAGGGAAGCAGTGTCCCAGGTGCACAGGGCTGGTGGAGTTATCGACATGTAGGGCTAACAGTCGCCCACCATTGCAGACACTGAGTCTCACAGACTTTGTCGAAACTGTTCAGAAAGTATTACGGATTATGAAAAAAAAAAAAAAAAACAGCTCGGATAGCAGCACGCGTTAACAACAGCGCTTCCGGGATTCGGGGAGAAGCGCTAATACGAGCTTGAATCCGCCCGGCGGATTAACGACGAGGACCGGTATAATGGTCAACCTGGATGTGGTTTTTAGGCGGTTTCTCACATCCGACGAGGTGAATACTGGGCTGATAGGCAAGTATTGCCTCCAGTACACGATTCCTAAACATTTCGAAAACGTCCTCACATTTTGACATGTGATAACATTTGACGAAGACCCGATGGGTACATGAATAACATGGCGAGCCCGTGAAGATATGGCACATGCTAGGAAAAAAATAAGGCAACCTATGTTAGCAACTAAAACTCGTCACATTAAGAACTTAGAGGCTTTAGAAATCTGAATTCCACCAAATTTCGCAACGTACACTACAAGAGTGGGTCGAACAGTAAAAAATCGCAGCACACTGTTTTTCAAGGACTAGTGTATCATGAGCTACACGGTGGGAGGTAGAAAACTAACACTGAGTTTTTGGGCAATAGAGAATGAACTCACCGTCGTATGTGAATGGGCTGAACATTACAACAAGCATGAAAATTTTGTAGAAATGCGCTGAAAAGTAGTAGGGAAAACTACTGTAAAGGCGCGTTGCCTGAGATTAAAATTAATCGAATGAATATTAAACGGAATTGAATAAAGCAGTGTTGTGTGAGCTAGATTATCACTAAACTTAATTCAGATAACATTTTGACAATCCAAATGTGTTGCTTGGTGGCTTACATTGTTTGGTGTGAGGGTATATCAACTAGTGAATTTTTGGTCAACTTTGTTGATACTGTAAAGCAAACAGTCTATGTCGGCAATATTGCGCCGCAACTTCTTAATAACAAAATTTAAACCAGAATGTAAGGGAACATGGTAATAAAAACTTGCGACAACCTGTAATGCATAATAAGTCGTTCAGCAACGTTGAATTAGTACGAGTGTATTCTATACGAGTGTATTCTACAAATGCTCAAAAATACACAGAGTCTTCTCCGGTTATCTTCTATTCCCAATGCTGCACAACCACGCACCGTATTTTACGGGCTATAAGACGCGTTTTTTTCTTCGAAAACTTGGCTCCAAATTTACGTGCCTCTCATACTCGAAAACAATACAAAAATGTCCAGCGTTTGATTTAAAATTCCCTCTATTCAAAAAAATGACCATATGTTCCATGGCGCGGGGAACCTATCTCTATCTAGCAACAGTGGATTCAACTGGCAGTGCACCGATGCGACGAACATGAGTTGCGATGTTTGACGAACTTGAATTGTGGGGATTCACAAGGTTACTATCACTTTCTCCCTCGCACCCTGCCCTCATAAACTAAGGTCACTGTCTAGCCAATGATGTGTCACTGCTATCCACTTCGCCAGCAAAAGCAGATTAGAAAGTGATTTGTGCTATATGAAACAGAGTTAGTAGCTAGTTACATAATGGAAAAAATGTAGGGTATTCAAATGATGCAGGCTTTAAACTGAAAGTAGTAGCATAATGTAGAAGAACATGGAAACAGAGCAGCTGAGCGGCATTTCGACCCTCTAACAATAGAAAAAAATGATTCCCCACTGGCGGAAGAATTGAAATAAGTGAGGAAGACTAAACGAGCAAATAGAGGACTCGATGAAAAATAGCCTAAACTAGAAAATGACATATTGGAATGCATTCAAGAATATCGTCAAAATGGTGCTGGAATTAATACAAAAATGATTCAAATACACGCTCGTAAGCTACCGTTACAGTAGAACTTAACAGACTTTAAGGATGGAGTTGGTTGGTGCTACGTGTTTATAAAGAGTCACGGACTTAGCATACGAACCAAAGACAAAATACGTTAGAAAATACCACAAGAGTACGAAGAGAAAATAATATATTTCCATCGCTTTATTAATCAATATCAAAAGGAAACCAGTGTGGAAGAAAGACAAATAGCGAATATGGACGAAACTCCTCAGACATTTGATGTGACGAGTAACGGAAACGTTTGCATGAAAGGTGCTGAAACTCTAACCACAAAAATAAGTGTACGCGAAAAAATACACTACACTGTTGTTCTTTCATGTTGTGCTGACTTTGCTAAACTTCATCCAATGTTTATTTTCAAGCACAAAACAGTGTTAAAACCTTCTGAAATACCGCCAGGTGGTGTTGTTCACCTGTATAACAAGGGTTGCATACCAATGAAATTACGGATTATCAGAGAGTGGGAAAAAAGGAAAGGTGCTTTATTGAAGAAGAGTTCACTTCTTGTGCTAGATCAGTTTAGTTGTTGTTGTTGTGGTCTTCAGTCCTGAGACTGGTTTGATGCAGCTCTCCATGCTACTCTATCATGTGCTAGCTTCATCATCTCCCAGTACCTACTGCAACCTACATCCTTCTGAAACTGCTTAGTGTATTCATCTCTTGGTCTCCCTCTACGACTTTTACCCTCCACGCTGCCCTCCAATACTAAATTGGTGATCCCTCGATGCCTCAGAACATGTCCTACCAACCGACCCCTTCGTCTAGTCAAGTTATGCCACAAGCTCCTCTTCTCCCCAATTCTATTCAATACCTCCTCATTAATTATGTGATCTACCCATCTAATCTTCAGCATTCTTCTGTAGCACCACATTTCGAAAGCTTCTATTCTCTTCTTGTCTAAACTATTTATCGTCCACATTTCACTTCCATACATGGCTACACTGCATACAAATAGTTTCAGAAACGACTTCCTGACATTTAAATCTATACTCGATGTTAACAAATTTTTCTTCTTCAGAAACACTTTCCTTGCCATTGCCAATCTACATTTTATATCCTCTCTACTTCGACCATCATCAGTTATTTTGCTCCACAAATTGCGAAACTCCTTTACTACTGTAAGTCTCTCATTTCCTAATCTAATTCCCTCAGCATCACCCGACTTAATTCGACTACATTCCATTATCCTCGTTTTGCTTTTGTTGATGTTCATCTTATACCCTCCTTTCAAGACACTGTCCATTTCGTTCAACTGCTCTTCCAAGTCCTTTGCTGTCTCTGACCGAATTACAATGTCATCGGCAAACCTCTAAGTTTTTATTTCTTCTCCATAAGTTTAGTAGTCACTTGAATAGTTCTGTGAAAGAGAAACTGAGACAGGAAAATACAGTTTGCTGCCATTACTGGAGAACTTATTTCATAATTGCAGCTTCTTGATGTATCGATAAATAAACTGTTTATGGTTTATATGAAAGAGGAGTGGAGAAAATGTATGAAATCCAGCATGTATTCACGCCGAAGGGAGCTCTAAAACGACCTACAATCAAACAAAAGTGTCAGTGGATAAGGCAGTCGTGGTGTAGAGTAAGAGAGGACATTATTCTTACATCTTTACAAAAGTGTGACATAAGTAACGCTATCGATGGCCGTGAAGACCGTCTTATATTAAAACAGACAACTATGACGACGAAGAGGAAGAAGAAGAAAGTTCAGATGACAGTTTTTAGGGATTTTAAAGGCAATTTCGGTTTTACAATCTAAGAGTTTTTTTAGTGTGGCTTTGCAGTCTAATAATAAAAATAGTAAAAATGTTGTTTAAAAAAATTGCTTCAAAATTAAGGTGCTGCTTATAGTCTGTAGCGTGTTGTAATCCGTACAATAAGGTACACATTATCCTAAACAGTATTATTATTTTCGGTTCATAGCTGATAAACGATGCAAAATTTTGCAAGATGTCCGTTATGCAGATGGAGAGAAATTCTGCTCTTTCGCTGCTACTATTAAAACCTATAAATCGAATAAGAAAATACAGAAATAAAATAAAGGTTGAAAAGTAGGATTAAAAACTGAGGATCAAAGGATACTAATGATAAGATTCACTGCTGGCCCTCCTGTCATCACTGATGTTTGTTTCGTGGGGCGCTCAACTGCGCGGGCGTCAGCACCAAGAGAAATTCCCAATCTGTTGACGGTCCAATCTAGCCACTTTTACGAATGATGATGACAACACGAGCACCCAGTCCCCTGGCTGAGAAACTCCCTAACCTGGCAAGGAATCGAACCTGGGACCCCATGATCCAAAGGTAGCAACGATAGCCACTTGACCACGAGCTGCTGAGCCTGCAGTCTGTGAAAGTGAAGAAGAGTTCTCAGTTATGTTGAATGGAAGGAAAAGTCAAATGAGTACCTCAGGGCCAGTATAAGTTACATTAAATAAATTAAATTACTGTCAAATCCACTTTCATCAACATTATTTCATCATCAGATCAGTTATAAACGAAAATCTATAGTAACCGACCTCCTCTTAATTATAAGCTGCACCACGACCTCAAATACTTTATAATTATAAATCCTGATAATTACAACTCTAAAGAGATTCCATGATAACGGAGATATGCAAACAAAGACAAAGATTGTGAGGAGTAGCAGAAACAAGATAAGCTGTAAACTTCAAATCAAAACCGGTGCCTACGAAGTAGACGAAATTAAGGAATTCTACTATATATGAAGGAAAATAACACGTGACGAACGAAGCAAGGTATACGTAGAAAGCAGACTAACAAATGCAAAGAGGACATTCCTTGCCCATAGAAGTCTGCTGATGACAAATGTCCAGCTCAGTCTTACGGCCGGCCGAAGTGGCCGAGCGGTTCTAGGCGCTTCAGTCCGGAACCGCGCGACCGCTACGGTCGCAGGTGCGAATCCTGCCTCGGGCACGGATGTGTGTGACGTCCTTAGTTTAGTTTTAGGGGACTGATGACCTCAGATATTAAGTCCCATAGCTGTCAGAGCCATTTGGACCATTTTTTCAGTCTGACGGACAAATTTCTGATAATGTATATTTGGAGGCAAGCATTGTGTGGTAGTGAATCATGGAGTGTGGGATGTTTTTGAGATGTGGTGCTTTAGTAGGATGTTGAAATTTAGGTGAACTGGAATCGGTAAAGAAAGGAAGATACGCAAAACACGTACAAGAAAAATGGTTCAAATGGCTCCGAGCACAGTGGGACTTAACTTCTAAGGTCATGAGTCCCATAGAACCCAGAAGTACTTAAACCTAACTAACCTAAGGACATCACACACATCCATGTCCGAGGCAGGATTCGAACCTACGACCGTAGCGGTCGCGCGGTTCCAGACTGTAGCGGCTACAACCGCTCGACCACCCCGGCCGGCAAAGAAGAAGGGCAGTTTGATTGGATATGCGTTAAGATACTACAGAATAACTTCCGTGTTACTAGATGGAGCAGCAGACGGTAGAAGCTATAGGGGAGAATAAAGATTGGAATACTTGAAACAAATAACTGAGAACGTTTGGTGCAAGCTCTATTCTGAGATGAAGAGGCTGCCACAAGAGAGATATTCTTGACGAGCCTCGTCAGATACCTATTGATATCTCGCCTCTTATCACAACGTTCGTCCACCGTACCTGAGGACCTTTTGATGAGCCTCTACGCAAACGCACAAGTCTCTGTACGTCTGGCTGCGTGTATTGGCGGCCAGTGATTCGTCAGGCCGACAACCGGCGGCGTTCGCCACTTTCCCCAGCGCCACGATTCGCCCCGCCAGGATCTCCAGTTGGGCAGCCACCAGCAGCATGACGGACGCGAACAGGCAGTCGATGCCGTAGCTGATCTGGCTGAGCCACAGCCCTGCCACGCACTGCACGGCGTACGACAGCTCGTAGTAGCCGGTGTTGTTGTCCCAGGGGTGCTGGGCGAACGGCAGCCGCCGCTCGCCCGCGTGCGCGAACACCGGCATGGGGAACCAGACGAAGCACTGCGAGAACATGAAGAGAAGCATGCCCAGTGTGAGGCGCGTGGCGCCCTGGCGCGAGCGCCGCAGCACGGCGGCCAGGGCGGGGTCCCGCGAGCAGACCTCGCTCTGCAGCGACATCAGCCGGTCCACGCTCCGAGCCAGCGAGTTGTAGCGCAGACCGTCTCGCGCGAAGAAGACGATCTTGACGAGGCCGCTGGCGTTCGTAAAGGTGTTCATCAGCACCAGCGTCGTCTGCTCCAAGTCTCCCCAGCTGAAGCAAACAGCCAGGAAGCCCTCCGCAGTGTTCCAGATGCCGAGTGCGGCTCCGTAAGCCGTGTACAGGTGGAAGGGCCAGGCCTCGCACAGCGGCCACAGCCCGAAAATGTAGAGGTGCCTAATGTTCAGCTTCAGCACTGACCGCCCGCTGGCTTCCCAAGACAGAGGGGTTTCTAGCTCGTCTTCCTGTTCACTCTGCATCACGATGCTTCTGCGAAGTGCCCGCTGTTACGAAACAATATAAATGACCTGCCAGGTCCGGATGACTCTTTACCAGCTAGGTAGATGGACGATGTTTTCAGATCCTAAGCTGTACGAAGCTAATGACTACTCAAGTCACTAACTGCGCCAAGTAACTCCCGTTGACATGTCCTCTATATATATATGACTTCCACTGGTAAATAACTAAAGACGTCTGTATGAGTCCTAAATTATCTAATATTACCGCAGCGTTTAGTAACTGGTTTATTCAGGATCATCTGTTTTTATTCTCGTCGGAGTTACGTAATATAAACAAACGCAGTGCATCGATGCAACTAAATATTTGAAGCTGGTCGTCGTCCTTAGGTCGCGTTAAATAAACTGTTAGTTTAAGATATTTAGCTTTGTCAACTCTCTTTTGTGTACTCCTGGAAGCATCCTCCTTTTCATATAGAAAATACTTCCATTTGTTAAAGCTTTAGTTAAATCCGTGTTTGTAATTCACGTTTTAACAGGAAAACACGTCCTCTGATAAATACCTCTATGTGCTAACGGTAGCTATAAGAGTCAAGTATATCTGACAAATACTTTAACAAACACGTTGGTAATATAACGTAGTATAGACGAAAAATGTATAACGTTGTGAAGACTCAATTACTTATTTTTACTCATTTTTAAGGCCTTTTCTTATTTATTTTTGCTGATTCTCTATTATGCCGAAAGTTTTTTACTAGGCTGTTTTCTGGGTTTACGCTTGCCACGAAATACAAATTAAAATGAGTTTGGTTCTGCATGAAGTATGCGGGAGAGAAGGGAATAACGTTAAATTTCTCCAAGTCTCAGGAATTAATCGACGTGAATTGTTACTCACAAATGTATTTGTTTTATAAGTCAACAGACAAACACCGTTTTTAAGTTAAAAGCCATACTGTATGTACACTAAACGCTAGAGGAGCAACTCATCTCTGTCATAATAATAAATAATAATAATAATAATGTGTATTTAGTCTGTGTTGTAAGAACTGGGATAAAATAATTGTTGCAGGAAAAAATTTTCAGTATCCGATTGTTATATAATACCACTCATATCTGAAATTTTCGAAATTTTCTGTTTTCGTTGCGGTGTTTCCTAGAGAAACTGCTATATCAACAGCTGTATCATTCTCAATGAGTTTATTGATGCTAACTTTATCTGGTCGTCTGTTTTGTTTTGTCCACATCAGTATCCAATCTCAATGTTGTTATTATTGTTTGGATTCCATTTCGATGAACCAAGGCCGAATTCAGCAACAGAAACAATAGTTTGTGTTTCATTGGTCTTTGTTGTGCGCTTTCTCAGTTATCCAGGGGTGATTTCCATCTGCTAAAGCATTCGTTCTGTCTACTGCCCAGGGTTGTAGCAAAGCGATTGGAAAGTATGTGATCAACTGATTCTCCTCCACTTTCATGTGAGGGGAGATGAGCTTCTCGTGCATTCTTGTTGCTGTGACAATTGCTACGGCAAAAGCCTCAGGAGAAAGACAGCAGGTTACAGCAGGGCCTTGTAGGAGCCAGGCTAACCCACCACGTATAATATTCTCTTCACTTTAATATGTTATCTTTTGATCCCTTCGCAGTTTAGTTCTGCGAAGCTGCAAGGGTAAATGACATGAGGTGAAGTCTTTCCACTTGATTCATAAGCCCATCCTCAGCCTCTAGAAACATTTTTTAACTTAAATTTTCAGACTCTCGCAAAATTTGAAATGTTTAATATTTCTCGAAAATTATCCTTTTGTTACAAATCAAGTATTTCAACTGAAAGTGTCTGATAAAGTGAGCAAGTGAATTTTGCCTGCAGGATTTCTGCAGTAAGATATTTTGAGCTCAGTTCAGTGAATTCAGAGGGCAAATTACCAATCGCACCCGCCCGACAGATTTAGTTGTAAAATGACCCGCTTGACCGCCCGTCAAAAACTAAACGCAGACCAAGCATGAAAACAGGAAGAAGGGTTTTTTTTTTTTGGTCATCAGTCTACTGACTGGTTTGATGCGGCCCGTCACGAATTCCTTTCCTGTGCTAACCTCTTCATCTCAGAGTAGCACTTGCAACCTACGTCCTCAATTATTTGTTTGACGTATTCCAATCTCTGTCTTCCTCTACAGTTTTTGCCCTCTACCGCTCCCTCTAGTACCATGGAAGTCATTCTCTCACGTCTTAGCAGATGCCCTATCATCCAGTGCCGTCTCCTTATCAGTGTTTTCCACATATTCCTTTCCTCTCCGATTCTGCGTAGAACCTCCTCATTCCTTACCTTATAAGTCCACCTAATTTTCAACATTCGTCTGTAGCACCACATCTCAAATGCTTCGATTCTCTTCTGTTCCGGTTTTCCCAAGTCCATGTTTCACTACCATACAACGCTGTACTCCAGACGTACATCCTCAGAAATTTCTTCCTCAAATTAAGGCCGGTATTTGATATTAGTAGACTTCTCTTGGCCAGAAATGCCTTTTTTGCCATAGCGAGTGTGCTTTTGATGTCCTCCTTGCTCCGCCCGTCATTGGTTATTTTACTGCCTAGGTAGCAGAATTCCTTAACTTCATTGACTTCGTGACCACCAATCCTGATGTTAAGTTTCTCGCTGTTCTCATTTCTACTACTTCTCATTACCTTCGTCTTTCTCCGATTTACTCTCAGACCATACTGTGTATTCATTAGACTGTCCATTCCGTTCAGCAGATCATTTAATTCTTCTTCACTTTCACTCAGGATAGCAATATCATCAGCGAATCGTATCATTGATATCCTTTCACCTTGTATTTTTATTCCACTCCTGAACCTTTCTTTTATTTCCGTCATTGCTTTCTCTATGTACAGATTGAAGAGTAGGGGCGAAAGGTTACAGACTTGTCTTACACCCTTCTTAATACGAGCACTTCGTTCTTGATCGTCCACCCTTATTATTCCCTCTTGGTTGTTGTACATATTGTATGTGACCCGTCTCTCCCTATAGCTTACCCCTACTTTTTTCAGAATCTCGAACAGCTTGCACCGTTTTATACTGTCGAACGCTTTTTCCATGTCGACAAATCCTATGAATGTGTCTTGATTTTTCTTTAGCCTTGCTTCCATTATTAGCCATAACGTCAGAACTGCCTCTCTCGTCCCTTTACTTTTCCTAAAACCAAACTGATCGTCACCTAGCGCATTCTCAATTTTCTTTTCCATTCTTCTGTATATTATTCTTGTAAGCAGCTTAGATTCATGAGCTGTTAAGGTGATTGTGCGATAATTCTCGCACTTGTCAGCTCTTGCCGTCATCGGAATTGTGTGGATGATGCTTTTCCGAAAGTCAGATGGTATATCGCCAGACTCATATATTCTACACACCAACGTGAATAGTCGTTTTGTTGCCACTTCCCCCAATGATTTTAGAATATCTGATGGAATGTTATCTATCCCTTCTGCCTTATTTGACCGTAAGTCCTCCAAAGCTCTTTTAAATTCCGAAAAATGGCTCTGAGCACTATGCGACTTAACTTCTGAGGTCATCAGTCGCCTAGAACTTAGAACTACATAAACCTAACCAACCTAATGACATCACACACATCCATGCCCGAGGCAGGATTCGAACCTGCGACCGTAGCGGTCGCTCGGTTCCAGACTGAAGCGCCTAGAACCGCACGGCCACTCCGGCCGGCTTAAATTCCGATTCTAATACTGGATCCCCTATCTCTTCTAAATCGACTCCTGATTCTTATTCTATCACATCAGACAAATCTTCACCATCATAGAGGCTTTCAATGTATTCTTTCCACCTATCTGCTCTCTCCTCTGCATTTAAGAGTGGAATTCCCGTTGCACTCTTAATGTTACCACCGTTGCTTTTAATGTCACCAAAGGTTGTTTTGACTTTCCTGTATGCTGAGTCTGTCCTTCCGACAATCATATCTTTTTCGATGTCTTCACATTTTTCCTGCAGCCATTTCGTCTTAGCTTCCCTGCACTTCCTATTTATTTCATTCCTCAGCGACTTGTATTTTTGTATTCCTGATTTTCCCGGAACATGTTTGTACTTCTTCCTTTCATCAATCAACTGAAGTATTTCTTCTGTTACCCATGGTTTCTTCGCAGCTACCTTCTTTGTACCTATGTTTTCTTTCCCAACTTCTGTGATGGTCCTTTTTAGAGATGTCCATTCCTCTTCAACTGTACTGCCTACTGCGCTATTCCTTATTGCTGTATCTATAGCATTAGAGAACTTCAAACGTATCTCGTCATTCCTTAGTACTTCCGTATCCCACTTCTTTGCGTATTGATTCTTCCTGACTAATGTCTTGAGCTTCAGCCTACTCTTCATCACTACTATATTGTGATCTGAGTCTATATATGCTCCTGGGTACGCCTTACAATCCAGTATCTGATTTCGGAATCTCTGTCCGACCATGATGTAATCTAATTGAAATCTTTCCGTATCTCCCGGCCTTTTCCAAGTATACCTCCTATTGTGATTCTTGAACAGGGTATTCGCTATTACTAGCTGAAACTTGTTACAGAACTCAATTAGTCTTTCTCCTCTTTCATTCCTTGTCCCAAGCCCATATTCTCCTGTAACCTTTTCTTCTACTCCTTCCCCTACAACTGCATTCCAGTCGCCCATGACTATTAGATTTTCGTCCCCATTTACATACTGCATTACCCTTTCAATATCCTCATACACTTTCTCTATCTGTTCATCTTCAGCTTGCGACGTCGGCATGTATACCTGAACTATCGTTGTCGGTTTTGGTCTGCTGTCGATTCTGATTAGAACAACCCGGTCACTGAACTGTTCACAGTAACACACCCTCTGCCCTATCTTCCTATTCATAACGAATCCTACACCTGTTATACTATTTTCTGCTGCTCTTGATATTACCCGATACTCATCTGACCAGAAATCCTTGTCTTCCTTCCACTTCACTTCACTGACCCTTACTATATCTAGATTGAGCCCTTGCATTTCCCTTTTCAGATTTTCTAGTTCCCCTACGACGTTCAAGCTTCTGACATTCCACGCCCCGACTCGTAGAACGTTATCCTTTCGTAGATTATTCAATCTTTTTTTCATGGTAACCTCTCCCTTGGGGGGTACTGAACTGTAAAAAAGAAGCAAAATAGAAACATTGAACTGTTCAAGCTTAAGAACTGCAACATTGAACCAGTTGTAAGCCCCACGGTGTCGAGGTTATGTTGTCTCGGTGTTGGACTGCAAAGCGAGAGATCCGTGTTAAAATCTACCTTGTGCCCCATTTTTTTCACAAATTCATGAACTGCCCGTCTGGTCATTGACATGTCTGTTCTCTCTCTGTAGTCTGAGCGATTGTCATACTGTACATAGGATACAGAATATGACTTATGAAGTAAGAACGTATTACCATCGCAAGTAAATTTGATGAGTAGTGAGAGCACATGTGATGCGGTGTAGGCCTCTCACAGAAATGAAAATAACAAATAAACGGGTGAGAGCCATTTCATAACAAAGGAATTGAAGAAGCAGAACTTTCGAAACGGAATGTAAGAGTCATAATATGATGTTCTTGTGCAGAACAAAAAGGGGGTATTAACGTCCAGAGATCCCTTCGTTACACCTCGCTGTTGCGTCTGGCGGTTACACCACGACACAGGAACAGATTTGAATGCAGCGAATAGACACGTCAATGAACGGACGGACAATTCATTATTTTGTGAAAAAAATACGGAATACGAGAAAAATTAGAACACATGTCTTCCCTTCAAAGTCCAACACCGTGACTACATAAGCACAACGCAGTAGGTATTCAGATTGGCTCGATAATGCACACCTTGAGGTTGGATCATTCGCTGTTTCTATTTTGCTTCTTTTTTCACAGTTCAGTATATCTTCTTCCTGTTATCATGGTTCATCTGTGTTCACTTTTTGATGGTCTATCCAGTGGGCCATCTTACTACTTAGGAGGATACGATGGGCAGTTTACCTTGTCAGTTCAGACACCACCATTTAAACCCATCAAAAACATACGTTGCCATTTGAAACAGCCCATAGATTAATTGCTGTGATATTAGTAGTTTCAGGCGACTTGATTCAAGCAACACAATCATTCGCATAATACATTTACCCATAAATATATTTTATTATCTGTTTCCAATTCTTATTCATAATTAAATATTATTTCCTTATTCGTTAGACTGTTAATTTCTTCGTTGATTTCTTCTACATAATCTTAACAAATTTTTCTCGTTGGTTACTTCCACAAATTCTTTATGAATGTTAAGAACTTAATACTTCCGTAAATCAAATAATTTTATAATTACTATTCACATTACCGTTCTTGTCAAAAGCTACAACGGATCCTGATTTTCTTCGTATGTAGTAAGAACTTACAAAAACTAATAATAATCAGTTTTTATTGCAGTTGTTTCCTACAGGGCCAAATACTGTAAGTTAATAAATAGTGATTCAACTAACCCGTTCACCTTAAATATATCCGGAGCCGTATATGATATGGCAATTTTTTTTTTTTTTGCCAAGATGAAATGTGGAAAAGTCTTCACTAATCGACATACAGTTTCTTTTCATACTAAAGAAACTACATTCATATCGGTTTCATCTTCGTTTCTTCATATGGCTGTGGAGAATTTTCTGTTGCTAGTATTGTAGTTCTAATAGAGACATATTCTCCATAATCTGGTTATTGTTTTCGAAATAATAACGGTATTTAGAACTAAGAATTTATTGGCCTCGAACACGAAATTCGACGAGTGATAGATTGGAGAGTCATAACATGTGATCTCGAGTCGTAAGTAGATGCGAATCTCAACAGCAATCAGTGCATAAGGGGCCCGAGCTACTGCCCCTCCTGCAGCAGTTACATATGACATGTTTCACCATTTTACCAGGATAGTTCCCGGCCACATGCAGTGGCCAACGTCCAAGCCTTCTTCCAAGAACGGTGAGTGCCACCGCATCACTGACATACGTGTTCAACTGACATGCCACACATCCAACATATCTGGGACATAGTCGGTCTGCAACTTGTTCATTCTCGTCCTTCAGCAATCGTTGTCGATGCTCTCTATAGACGCATCTCAAATCGCATGCCAGCAAGTTCCAAAGCAGCATACCCAGGCTCTCTTCGATTCTGTACAACAATGTTTAGAGGGTTCCTTTGCACCACATGGTGGCTTCAAATAGTACTGAATGCTCACAGTCAAAGTGATGTACAATTCTGTCGTTCTAATGATTTTTGTATTGTCATGTACCCTCATCTGTGGAATGAATTTCATTGCCACCACATAACGCTTTTGTAGCGTTGGAACTCTCGTAATCAGCAGTGTAATACCGCTTTCAACAGCGCAACGAGCAACGGCCAGCTGCTTTGCTTTTATTTTACGGGTCAGCATCCGTTTGTCCGTAAACAACTGAATAACTGTAATACTTGCTTATCGGCTGGCAGAATTATCACTTAATGTTTCTCACATAATTCTTTCAAGAAAACATATTCGGTATTATTCAATTAGATTTCAGGCTTGCAACGGTTGAAGTCGATATCTTGCCATAATATTTAGATTGACGAACATTCGACCATCGTCAGGTGAGAGTTTCACATTACAACTGCACGTCGCTTTATACCAAAAACCAAGCGCAGAGACTACTGCTGCATAACTCCCTGTTTCAAGTTCAATGCTCACTGTCGTATATTACTCCACCAGAGGAGTATACGTAACGGTGGGATTGGCGTTCAAGGGCCCCAACAGCTACACACATAAAAAAAAAAGTTTGCATCACCTCGGTTCTCAGAACTCCTGAAGATTGACGTTTACTGTGGATATTGTATCACAGACCCCCGCCCAAAGATGTAAGCAACCATGTATGAACAGCGCCTATTAGACGGAGGGGGTCCGACAGCCGATCATTTCCGGTCATTCCACCAGGAAGGAGGTACACGGCTCACTTTTTTTGTAGTTTAACCACGCCTAGACGGTCAATAAAGAGGTTCGATCACGTCCGCATTGCTACTTTGTGCCACGAAAGGCTCTCAACAACGGAAGTATCCAAGCGTCTCGGAGTGAACCAAACCGATGTTAACCGGATGTGGACGAGATACAGAGAGATTGTCGATGACATGCCTCGCTGAGACCACCCAAGGGCTACTACTGCAATGAATGACCGCTTCCTAAGGATTTTTTCTCGGAGGAACCCCGACAGCAACACCACCATATTGAATAATGCTTTTCGTGCAGCCACAGGACGTCGTGCTACACTCAAACTGTGCGCAATACGTTGCATGATGCGCAACTTCACTCCCGACGCCTATGGCGAGGTCCATCTTTGCAACCAGCGCAGTACAGATACGCCCAACAACGTGATGAATGGATCGCTCTGGATTGGCATCACATTCTCTTGACCAATGGGTGTCGCAAATTCCTTCAACCAGACACGGAGACATGTTTGGAGGCAACCCGGTTAGGCTGAACGCCTTAGACACACTGTCCAGCGAGTGCAGCAAGGTGTGGGCTCCCTGCTGTTTTGGGGTTGCGTTATGTGGGCCCGACTTACGCCACTGGTGGTCATGGAAGGCGCCGTAACAGCTGTACGATACGTGAATGCCATCTTCCGACCAATAGTGCAACCATATCGGCCACAATGGTGAGGAATTCGTCTTCATGGACGACAATTCCTGCCCCCGTCGTGCACATCTTGTGGATGACTTCCTTCAGGATAACAACATTGCTCGACAAGAGTGGTCACCATGTTATCCGGACATGAACCCTATCGAACATGCCTGGGGTTGATTGAAATGGGCTGTTTATGGACGACGTGACTCACACACCACTCTCAGAGATCTATGCCCAATCGCCTTTGAGGAGTGGGACAATCTGGATCAATAGTGCGTTGATGAACTTGTGGATGGTATGCCACGACGAATACAGGCATGCATCAATGCAAGAGGACGTGCTACTGGGTATTAGAGGTACCGGTGTGTACAGTAGTCTGGACCACCACCTCTGAAGGTCTCACTGTATGGTGGTATAACATGAAACTTGTGGTTTTCATGAGCAATAAAAACGACAGAAATGATGTTTATGTTGATCTCTATTCCAATTTTCTGTACAGGTCCCGAAACTCTCTGAAACGAGGTGATGCAAAACTTTTTTTGATGTATGTAAAATTCAGTAGTCAATCTGGTAATGTTAACTGACAGTCGACGTTTCATCAGGTTGAAAGTCACCATCGTGATTAATGAGGTATGTTAAACGTACTTCCACAGATGTATTAATAACTGAAGATTCTTTTCGAGGCAGATATTTCCCTGACATAATAATTAGTTTAATGTCCAGTGGAAATACAACGCTTGGATACGGTTGATTTAATGGGTTACGAAAAACGAGTGCCGCGATCATGTTGCACAATTCTTTCATTCACTGTGAAGGTTGTTTGACAGAGACTTTGTCACATTTGTATGTCGCGACTTCCACAAACTCAGAACATACCAAGTTCAGAAGATCACAGGTCTTTGTAGGTGATACATATATATGTATATTGTAGCATCCCACCCATCACTTGGCTGGTTTTGGCGTGTGTTCACCCCAAGTAATCGACTAACAGATCAACAGAGAGTGCAAAACTGCCGCAATGTCGGATAACGCAAAGAAAGTAATAAGGCACTGTGACTCCTGATTGAACTGCGGTGGCAGTGTTGACATTAATTCATTCAGAATTGATCTCTTTTAATTAAAAAGGGGTGGACATTGATGTTATGTTCAGCTATTGAACACCAGATGCAAATGTTGAACATAAAATTAATTAAGAAAGTGACATGGGATTTCAACTACTTGATTGAAAACAGATGCAGTCGATTAGCACAGATATATTTTAACTCACAACGTTCAATCATTACATTACATGACTCTCCTAACAGGCTATGGTAATAAATTGCGTTTGCGTGGAGTAAAGCGTGATAAATCAAAAGTAGTTCCTATCGACTGACTAAGGCATAATGCGAAGTGCGAGAAGAATTCTACAATACATGGCCCATGAAACCCTCGTGCAAACTTTGCCGACGTGATCCAACAAATTAATCAGTGGTCGGAGCGGGTGCAATATCACCGAATTCAGCATGGTAGAGTGGCGTTGTTGTGTGGACGTCAGCCAACCTTGTGGTGGTGCAAGGCTGCGCTTGTCTATTCACTGCTAGCTATTTTGCTCAGTACATTGCTGAACCAAAACTTCCTATCTCCAAGCTCAATCATTCCCTTTGCTAAGTCTTAAACTGCAAAGATGTTTACTCTTTCTCAGGCAAGCTGAGTCAAGAGCGTCACGTCTGCACTCTATGCATGCTGGGAATGGAAGACCACTGCGGAGAATTCTCACTGTCCACTCTTCGCCTTGGTTTCCCCTCGAGCAAAATCACTTACGCCAATTGCAGCGCAAGTCGTGTTAATTATGCGTCGATTCCCAGTGCCGACCAATGCCTGCTCTGGGAAGTGAACAAATTCCCACAAAATTTCCTATCCTCTCAACTTCTATTTTGCTCCTCCCAGGCCACGCATCAAGGTTAGCGTCTGAACAAACACCAAGTTTTCCGGAATTCTGACTCCCAGGAGAGTACTTCAAATTCCTTGGTCCTACGTTCCAATCAGAGGCCAGCATATTTCATTCTGTCGCTCTTCACCTGATTTGCTTCAGACTCTGCAGACCGTGAATTCAGCGTGAAGTTGCTATAGTCACGAACACGCATATTTTGACCTCTGTTGACCGCTCCACCATAGCTTTGCGCGGATTTATCGCATGTTTCACAGAAAATGGGACGGCGGACATTTATCAACAGGCATACAAGTTCTTCATCTGTTTCCCGGTACACCAGTATGGAGTCGGGGTCAACCACCCACTCACTGTCACTCATCTTAAGGCGGCTGGAGGCCACGCCACGTTACTGCTTTCTCAGAGCTTGAGCCGCCCTAAGTTGCCTATTGTCATTTCCCTTCGCCGTTCCCCAGCCACCCACGGTCAACTCTAAATGCTTCCCTGGGGTAAACTAGTGTATAGTAAATCGACTCATTTACACAAAATTTTCATGTCATGTGAATTACTTTAAAACCATCACCCGACATTAATTATTCAAATACGTCCATACTATACCCTCTACAAGATGCATTGTGCGTTGTCAGTCTTGTTGTTCAGCCCTACTGTTCGTTCAACGTGAGTTAGGTGATCTTTAATGGCTTCATGTAAGGGGCATAGTTCTTGCCATCTTACAATATATACTGTAACCATCTATAAATCCCTGTGCTCTTCTGAATTTCGTAGTTCAAATGATTCAAATGACTCTAAGCACTAAGTGATTTAACATCTGAGGTCATCAGTCCCTTAGGCTTAGAACTCCTTAAACCTAACTAACCTAAGGACAACACACACATTGATGCCCTTGGCAGGATTCAAACCTCCGACCGTAGCAGCAGCGCAGTTCTGGACCGAAGCGCCTAGAACCGTTCGGCCACAGCGGCCGGCTGAACTTCGTGCGTATAGCACCTACGAAGACCTGTGCTCTTCTGAACTTGGTATGTTCTGTGTTTGCGGAAGTCGCAACTAAACATAATACCACAGAATCCATATTTACATACCTCCCAAACCTGTCAATAATATCAACAAATTTTGCCACAGAAATAACGGGCTTCATGTATCAGAATTGTGCCCGCCCTGCTAGCCGTGAGTTCTAACGCACTGCTTCCCGAGCGGGAAGGCGCGTGCCGGTCCCCAGCCAGCCTGTAGATGGTTTTTAACACGGCTTTTCGTCTGCCTCGGCGAATGCGGGCTGGTTCCCGTTATTCCGCCTCACTTACACTGTATTGGTGATTGCTGCGCAAACAGTCTCCACATATGCGTACACCATAATTAGTCCACCACGCAGACATTGGGGTTAGACTCGTCTGGAATGCGACGTTCCTGGGAGGGTATACTGGGGGCCGAACCGCACAATAACCCTGGGTGCAGCGTAGGGCGGTGGTGACGTGAGTGAACTGCTGTATCCTGTCGAGGGGTTGTGTACCACTGAGGCATTTGGCAGGGACGAATCCTCTCCGTCGTTTCTAAGTCCAATGTCAATACTTATATACGTACATACATCAGCATTGTTGGGTTAATAACCTGTTGCAATACGTGATCAAAAGTATCCGGAACACTGACTGAAAATGTTTTACAATTTCGTGGCTCCCTCTATCGGTAACGCTGGAATTCAGTATGGTGTTGGCCCACCTTTAGCCTTCCACTCTTGCAGGCATACATTCAACCAAGTGGTGGATGGTTTCTTGGATAATGGCAGCCCATTCTTCACGGTGTGCTGCACTGAGGAGATGTTTCAATGTCGGTCGGCGAGATCTGCCACGAAGTTGGCGTTCTAAAACATCCCAAACGCTTTCTATAGGATTCAGGTCAGGACTCTGTGCAGGCCACTCCATTACAGGGATGTTATTGTCGTGTAACTACTCCGCCACAGGCGGTGCGTTATAAATAGGTGCGCAATCGTGTTGAAATATTCAATCGCCATCCCCAAATACCTCTTCAACAGTGGGAAGCAGAAGATGCTTAAAACATCAATGTAGGCCTCTGCTGTGATAGTGCCAAGGAAAATATCAAGGACTGCAATCCCCCTCCATGAAAAACACGACCACACCATAACGCCACCGTCTCCGAATTTTACTGTTGGCACTACACAGACGATGTTCACTGGGCATGCACCATACCCACACCCTGCCATCGGATCGCCACATTGTGTACCGTGATTCGTCACCCCAGACAACGTTTTTCCACTGTTCAGTCGTCAAATGTCTACGCTCTTACACCAAGCATGGTGTGTGGTTATGAGCAGCCGCTCGACAATGAAATCCAAGTTCTCTCAACTCCCTCCTAACTGTCATAGTACTTGATGCAGTTTTCATTTCCTGTGAGATGGTCTGGATAGATGTCTGCCTATTACGCATTAAGACCCTCTTCAAATTGTCGGCGGTCTCAGTCACGGAACAGTTGGGGTCGGCCTGTAGGCTTTTGTGCTTTACGTGTCCCTTCACGTTTCCACTTCATTATCACATCGGAAACAGCGGACCAAGGAAAGTTTATGAGTGTGTAAATCTCGCGTAGAGACGTATGACACAAATGACACCCAATCACCTGACCACCTTCAAAGTTCGTGAGTTCCGCGGAGCGCCCCATTTCCCTCTCTCATGATGTCTAATCACTAATGAGATCGCTGATAAGGAGTAGCTGGCAGTAAAACGAACTTCATTTGTAGAGCAGCCTACGTGTCTGCAGCAACAAATGGATTCCTGGACAAGATGTGGCACTGCACGACAGGTGTTTAGCATTGGAGTAGTATTGGCTTGCCATATTGACCTGCTTGGCATTGCAGCTTGTATATCAGTGGCCAATAAAATATTTTCAAACCCCTGGTATGTAGGCTGCCTTGAATAGCAAATGTATTATGGGAGAAGTGTAGGTCTGTATCATAGAACAGTACTGCAGGCGCCACACTTGCCGATTAGACATCTACAGCAGGGAGCAAGTTACGATAGATAGGCGAGCTGATGGACAAAGAGAGGTTATGAGGGGGAGAGGCAGACAGGTGTAGAAGGGGCAGTGGACAGGTGGAAAAGGAAGAGGAGGAGGAGAATATTTTCATAGTGGGTTGGAAGGTGGAAGATATGGTAAGAATGAATGGGTGCAGGGAGTGGACAAAGAGAGAGGGAGGAGGAGTGAGATACAGGGAGAGAGGAGCGTGAGATAGAGGTGGGAGGATGATTTGGACTCAGAGAAGCAGCAGGAGGGGGAGTGTTCAATATATGTGTCGAATATACACACACACACATTTATATATATCCGGAACCCAGTCTGAAAATGACTTATATGGATGAACTCTGCTGGGGTAATGTTGAGATGGTTAGAGGAAGGGATTAAAAGAGAGATGTGGGAGCAGAAGGAGATGGTAGATACTGCGGAGGAGCAGGAGCTGGAGGAGCTCGGTATTGAGACGTGACAGTGAAGATGGACAGGGAAGTATGAGGAGTGAAGGGTAGAAACCATGCGAGGACGAGTTTAACAAAGAAAAGGAAGGAGAATGTGAGCAGATGGAGGGGAGTAATACTCAGAGGGAGGGGGCAGAGGAGACTGATGAAGTGGGAGGAACGAGGAGATGAAGAGAGGGTGGGGAAGAGAGCGGATAGGTACAGACAGGTGAGGGGAAGAGTTGGACAGAGATACACAGGAAGAAAGAGGTGGAAAGAAGGTGTATACAAAGTACCTGTCGAACACATACATGGGCAAAGCTGTAAGAAAAGGCTACATGTGCAGAAGGGCGCAGCTGGAATAGGGTTAAATTAATAGAAGATGTAATGGACAGAGAGGGGGCTGCAGGGGATGGGCAAAGAGTAGGTGACAGTAAGTGGGTTACTGGCAGAGAGAGATGTGGGAAGAGTATGTGTATCAAGACAGTGTGTGAGGCGGTATAGATAGGGAGAGGGAGGAGGAGATAATGGAAAGAAAAATGGGGTAGGAGGAGACACATAAGGGTAAAGAGGAGAAGCATTTTGAGAGGGGGAGGTAGAGAGAAGGGAAGGCGATGGAAAAAAATGATGCAAATGGCTCTGAGCACTATGCGACTTAACTTCTGAGGTCATCAGTCGCCTAGAACTTGGAACTAATTAAACCTAACTAACCTAAGACATCACACACATCCATGCCCGAGGCAGGATTCGAACTTGCGACTGTAGCGGTCGCTCGGTTCCAGACTGTAGCACCTAGAACCGCACGGCCACTCCGGCTGGCAAAGGCGATGGACACAGAGAGGGGGGAGAAGAGGAGATGTACAGGGCAAGAGGAATGAAGCAGATGGATTGAGAGAGGGGACAGGATGATGAAAAAAAGAGCGGGAGAGGAGGACGCTTGAGCAAAGGGGTGGAGAGAAGGCTAGTGTTATCAAAAGGTAGCCTTAGGGTTCTATCTAATTTAGATGAAACTTTGCCAGCATTTAGGAGGAACGCCCTGGATTTGAACAGGTCGTTCTCCTCTTAATTTTGTGAACCATCACGTTTACTCCTCTTTAGAGCTGCCCTAATGTGATATGAAGAATATCCATTTCCTTTGAACACAGGCTGTAGGTGTTCCACCTCCTTTGGCAGGCTTTAGCAGGCACAGCATGTGTCTGATGCACTTGCTTTTGGAGGACGTCCTTAATTTATGACGGGTGCTGATAGCTAGAAGCCTACATATACAGGTCAGTGCATGTGGGCTAATGATAAATTGAGTGCTCCACAGATCTTTCCACTTTACGATTGACTAAGGCATCTAGAAATGGTAGAACGCCGTCTGTCTCCACTTCTGTCATAAACTTCGGTGGTATTTAGATGTAAGAATATTGACATCTCTTGTTCAACGTGTGGAGTCGAAATATCGTAACAAGTCGTCGATGTCGTTTGGTTGCAAGCCTCGTGGAACACCCATTACAACGGGAAGAATTCAAGAATCACACCCTCTTGCTATGAAAAAGAAATTCTGAGTAAGCAATCTGATCAGTATGCTACACTTGTCCTGCTCTCTCTTCTCCTTCCCGTGGAAGCGACGTTACTAGATGATGCACAAAAAGTGTGTAACCTTTTCAGTCTTGAGAATAGACTTATTGAATGACAGGTACATATTGATCAGTGCGTTGCTTGGTATTAAAATAGAATAAAAAGCAAAATGTGAAAAAATTGTGTGAGTCACCAACATTTTAGCGCATGTACCATATGTGCTATATCACGACACACTTTTGAAGGATTTTGTGTATAAACTGACGACTGAAGTACATGCATACTTTTTGTAATTATCACAATATGTTGCTATATTATTATATGTGAAAATAGAATAACATATTTTTTGTAATTATGCTATTTTTATGATATTGCAAAGAAAGGTTTCTTTTTTCTGTGAAATAGAGATATATTTAGCATTTAGCCCACTGCACAAACATGAAACTCTTACATGAAGGCAACGCAATCTGAAACGACTTTTATGGATATTATTCATCATCTCAGATAATTGCATGGGATGGAACTTTCTTGCCCTTGGTGATTTCACGGTCTGATGTTCTGAAGCATTTCGTCTTTTGAACTCAGTCATCTTTGTCAGCAAATTTATCCGCCTTCTTTATTCTTTCCTTCCTCATGCGTGGCTGTAAAAACATAGGTTGTTGCCGAAAGTAAACCCATTGCTATGTTGAAAGAAATTTATCACTGTTTCGTTGTGAAGAAATAAACAATTACTTTTTCTGTACCGTGGGTTTAATTAGCATTTTACAACATGGTCATTTACGCCACAGGTTAAAATTACTGTAACAAAATTACGTTTATTTCTCGAAGTCATGCTGCCACATCCTGAAGGCATGCAGATGCAAGCACACAACGTTTACACTACAACACAGCGCAGTAAGTTCTGTTAACTCCGTGAGACAGAGGAAAATAAAAGTTGGATGTATTATACGCTAATTTTGGTAAACATTTTTGGAATTCAGTGATCAATTAATTGTTATATTTAGATTAAAGTTCAGTCTTGATCACGTTATGTCTGTTTTAATGAGTAACCGGTTTCGGTTTTTTCTATAAAACCATCATCAGACCCATTGGCTTCCTTGGGTTGGTAGGTGGAGCTCTCCTTGCTGCTGTGCAAACTGATCAGTTGACTGCACAGCAGCAAGGAGAGCTCCACCTACCAACCCAAGGGAGCCAATGGGTCTGATGATGGTTCTATAGAAAAAACCGAAACCGGTTACTCATTAAAACAGACATAACATGATCAAGACTGAACTTTAATCTAAATATATTATACGCTACATCAGGACTGAGGAAGGTAAACGAATACCAGTGGTGTATTAAAACGGGGATAAAATTTAGCCATGTGCTCCGTACCTTCAACTTATCATCTTCAAGATGTTTCTGTGTAAGGCTAATAACGGGCGGAAAACTCTTGTCTCTCTTAATTCGTTTACAAAACTGTCGAATTTACCTTCGTTCCTAATCATAATACTGACTGTTACGTAGCAGCAGAACTTCATTTCGGAAATTTATTTTATTCTGAAATTTTGGCTACTATATCTTACAAGCGTTTTGCTTCCGCCTAGAAAAAATTCGTCTACGAGTGAAGATCACTCCTTCCGCCTTCTCAAAATGAGAAAATTATGTATGAAGAGTTTTTGACCTATTCACGACCCACAAGAGCAACAGGAACCGTTTCTGTAGAATTACTTTTTTTTTCTTTTTTGTCATTAGTCATCTGACTGGTTTGATGCGGCCTGTTGTCACGAATTCCTCTCCTTCGCTAACCTCTCCATCTGAGAGTAGCACTTGCAACCTACATCCTCATTTATTTACTGGATATTCCAATTTCTGTCTTCCTCTGCAGGTTTTGTCCTCTACAGCTCCCTCCACTACCACGGAAGTCACTCCCTAATGTCTTTACATGTGTCCTATCGTCCTGTCCCTTCTCCTTATCAGTGTTTTCCACATGTTCCTTTCCTCTCCGATTCTGCGCAGCAACTCCTCATTCCTTACCTTATCAGTCCACTTAATTTTCAACATCCGTCTGCAGCACCACATCTCAAATGCTTCCATTCTTTTCTGTTCCGGTTTTCGCACAGTCCAAGTCTCACTACCATACAATGCTGTACTCCAGACGTATATCCTTAGAAATTTCTTCCTCACATTAAGGTCGATATTTGATATTAGTAGACTTCTCTGGGACTGGAATGCTCTTTCTACCATTGCTAGTCTGCTTTTAATGTCCTCCTTGCTCCGTCCGTCGTTGGTTATTTTACTGCCTAGGTAACAGAATTCCTTAACTTCATCCACTTCGTGACCACCAATCCCGATGCTAAGTTTCTCGCTGTTCTCATTTCCACTATTTCTCATTACTTTCGTCTTACTCTCAATCCATACCCCGTACTCATTAGGCTGTTCATTCCGTTCAGCAGATCATATATTTCTTCTTAACTTTCACTCAAGATAGCATTCACATCAGCGAATCGTACCACTGATGTCCTTTCACCTAGAATTTTAATTCCATTCCGGTACCTCTCTTTTATTTCCATCATTGCTTCCCCGATGTACAGATTGAAGATTAGGGGCGAAAGGCTACATCCTTGTCTTACACCCTTTTTAACACGAGCACTACGTTCTTGGTCGTCCACTCTTATTATTCCCTTTTGGCTGTTTTACGTATTGTACATGACCAGCCTCTCCCTATAGCTTACCTCTACTTTTTAAAGAATTTTAAACATCTTGCACCATTTTACATTATCGAATCCTTTTTCCAGGTCCACTGATCGTCATCTAGCACATCCTCAATTTTCTTTTACATTTTTCTGTATATCATTCCTGTAAGCAACTTGGATGCATGAGCTGTTAAGCTGATAATCCTCGGACCTGTCAGTTCTTGCCGTCTTCGGAATTGTCAAGATGATGCTTTTCCGAAAGAGAGATGGTATGTCGCCAGTCTCATACATTCTACATACCAATGTGAATAGTCGTTTTGTTGCCACTCCTCCAATGATTTTAGAAATTTTGGTGGAATGTCATCAATCCCTCCTTATTTGATCTTAAATCTTCCAAAGTTTTTTAAATTCTGATTCTAATACTGGATCCCGCATCTCTTCTGAATAGACTCCTATTTATTCTTCTATCACATCAGACAAATCTTCCCCCCTCATAGAGGCTTTCAATGCATTCTTTCCACCTACCCGCTCTCTCCTCTGCATTTAACAGTGGAATTCCCGTTGCACTCTTAATGTTATCACCCTTACTTTTAATGTCACTGAAGGCTGTTTTGACTTTCCTGTGTGCTAGAAAAGAAAAAACGGGAAGAAACTGGACAGCTAGGAGAAGAGTAGCAAGTTCGTGAAATACACCAAAAGATTAAAGAAGGAAAGACCGGATTCCAAGCCAGAACAAATACGTGTAGGAACAAAGAAGAGGGTTTGATAGGGGAGAGTAATAAAACACTTGACAGGTGGGCAGAATACTTCCAAGAGTTATTGAACCCAGAAATAGAAGGGTAAACTGCTAGAACTATCGAGGAATCTCCCTACTTAATACTACATATAAAGTTTTCTCCAAGATTCTAACCAAGAGACCGACTCCGTATGTGAAAGAGAGAGTTGGAGACTATCAGGGTGGCTGTAGAAGAAATAGATGATCAACTGACCAGATATTCAAATTGTGCATACTACTTGAAAAATGTTACGAACATCAAATTAACATAAACCAGCTTTATATCAACTTTAAACAAGCAGGCTGGAATACCTAAGTCGCTCATTAAACTTTCTATGATGACCCTCAGCGAAACCATCTGAGAAGTAAAAATACAGGACGAAGTCTCCAGAGAAGTGGAAGTGAAAAAGTGACTTAGACAGGGTGAAAAATTCTCCTCATTGCTATTCAACCTTTGCCTAGAAAAAGTCATAAGTCAGATAGAGTTAAACAAAGGAGGAATCTTCTTAAATCGTTCACTACAGTACCTAGCCTACGCCGACGATGTGGCTTTACTCGTGCGAAACATTGCTGTGCTAGGCGAAGCCTATCAACAAGTGGAGAAAGGTGCAACTTTGTCCTGACAGTCAATGTCGAAAAGACCAAGTATATGACAATGACCAACCAACAAAACCTACCAAATCTCAGGATAGCCGAGAGGGAGTTTGAAAGGGTGAGAGACTTCTAGTACCTTGGGTCGACTATCATTGAAACAAATGACATTGGCAGTGAGATGAAAGCCAGAATAGCAGCAGGTAACGGATGCTACTTTGCCGAATTATCCATGCTTAGGAGTTCGCTTCTATCACGAAAATCCAAAATCCTCATTTACAAAACAATTATAAGACCAGTTGTAATGTATGGTGCTGAAACATGGACCGTGACTGTAAATGAGGAACACATCCTTAGCATTTGGGAGAGAAAGGTGCTACGTAAAATATATGACTCAATATATGATCAAGAACGTTGGCGCATTCGTACGAATGCAGAACTACAACACCTTTTTGAAGAACCTGACATTGTCACATCCATTAAAATAAGAAGACTGCGGTGGGCAGGGCACGTGGTCAGAATGGAAGAAGGGAGAGCATGTAAGAAGATTTTTGATGGCAAGGCTGAAGGCAGACGGCGGAGGGGACGCCCCAGAAAGAGATGGGTGGATTTAGTTGAAGAAGACTTGAAAAAGCTAGGTGTCAGAGGATGGAGACGGAAAGCCATGGATCAGATAGAATGGCAGGATATTGGAATGCAGACCAAAGCCCTTCAAGGGCTGTAGAGCTGAGGAGTAAGTAAGTATGCTTAATCTGTCCTTCCGACGATCATTTCTTTTTCGATGTCTTCACATTTTTCCTGCTACCATTTCGGCTTAGCTTCCCTGCACTTGCTATTTATTTCATTCCTCAACGACTTGTATTTCTGTATTCCTGAGTCTCCACTTCAACTACACTGCCTACTGAGCTATTCCTTATTGCTAGCCTAGGAGAACTTCAACAGGATCTCGTCATTCCTTAGTACTTCCATATCCCACTTCTTTGTGTGTTGGTTATTCCTGACAAATGTCTTAAACTTCTGCCTACTCTTCATCAGTACTATATTGTGATCTGAGTCTATATCTGCTCCTTGGTATACCTTACAATGCATTATCTGATTTCGGAATCTCTGTCTGACCATGATATAACGGAACTGAAATCTTCCTGTATCATCAGACCTTTCCCAAGTATAACTCCGCCTCTTGTGATTCTTGAACAGAGTATTTGATATTACTAGCTGAAACTACAGAACTCAATTAGCCTTTCTCCTCTCTCATTATTTGTCCCAAGCTAACACTCTCCAGTAACCTTTTCTTCTACTCCTTCCCCTACAATTACATTCCCGTCCACCATGACTATAAGATTTTCATTCCCCTTTACATACTGTATATCCTTTCAGTATCCTCATACACTTTCTCTACATCTTCAGCTTGCGAAGTCGGCATATACAGCTGAACTGTCCTTGCCGGTGTTGGTTTGCTGTCGATTTTGATAAGAAGAACCCTGTCACTGACTGTTCACAGAAACACACTCTCTGCCCTACCGTCCTATTCATAACGAATCCAACTCCCTTCATACCATTTTCTGCTGCTGTTGATATTACCCTATACTCATCTGACCAGAAATCCTTGTCTTCTTTCCACTTCACTGAACACTACTATATTTAGATTGAGCCTTTGCACTTCCCATTTTATATTTTCTAGTTTCCCTACCACGTTCAAGCTTCTGACATTCTCCGACGCGTAGAACGTTATCCTTTCGTTGATTGTTGAATCTTTTTCTCATGTTAACCGCCCCGCAGCAGTACCTCAAGGAGATCCGAATGGGGGACTATTCCGTGATCTTTTGCCAGTGGAGATCTTCATGACACTTCTTCAATTACAGGCCACATGTCCTGTGAAAACACGTTACGTGCCTTTAATGCAGCGGTTTTCATTGCCTTCTGCATCCTGATGCCATTGATCATTGCTGATTCTTTCGCCTTTAGGGGCAATTTCCCACCCGTAGGACAAGTGAGTGCTCTGAACCTGTGCCCACTCCTCCGCCCTCTTTGACGCGATCGGTGGCTGAATGAGGCTGACTTCTTATGCCGGAAGTCTTCGGCCGCGAATGCTGATTATTAATCAAAATTTAAGCAGTGGCTGGATTCTAACCCGGGACCGAAGACATCATGATTATGAATCAAGGGCAGGGGTCAACATCCGAAGCCTGGCCATCCCGACGCTATGCCCAAGCAACGTGTTTTAGGATCGAAGGATCAGGGAGAGGTCGTCTAACATTCTGCCTGGTGTCTGTTTGTTCTATATCGTGTCTCCCTACCACTTTCGCGCAACGACGCTCTGAGCGTGTTTTTAGGAAATTTACTAGTTTGAACCTGGGACTTGTTGCTGGTAAGGAGACGCCAGACCACACATGACATGTAGAATTCAGAAGAGTTCAGTGGGACTAGCGATGATATAACCAAATACTTAATGATTTCAGCGTCAGCTGCACTGCACTCCCTGTAAAAGAATTTTAATACTAACTGAATTTAGTGGAAGGGATTCAAGGCTTTCCTATTTTTAGTTAGCTGGTAAAATAAAGTCGAAAAAGCAGTTAAGTTTACGACTGGAAATTTTACTCTACGCACAAAACATTGTTTAAAATTTGCACTATTGATAAAAGGAAATGTTTTAATACAGGATGGTAAAAACCAACTGAACGAATATTCCCTTAATGGGTTTCCACGTTCTACAATGGATCAAAGGATGACCTATGCCATATCACATCTATAATCTAGGTTTAAACTAAGTTTCACGAAAGAGATAACTATCAAAATGGTCTACAGTGATCCTCAATTATCTCTAATTATTTATCGAACTTGTCGTAAATTACCGTGCTGATGTGGCTTCTCAGTAACTATGTAACAGAAAAATCATCGCGTTTCAGATTTTCACTTCAAGTGACAAATGTGAACACCATGAGCTCGAATTGACAATCGACATTAGTATTACGCAAAAAGAGGGTGTAACAGATGACACTTCTGCAGTTCTGAGTGAATCTTTATGCGCTGTTATGCGGCATCGCGTGCGTTCATTACCTTGTCGGTGTTCGTCAGGGGATGGCGGCCGGCGCAGCTCCGCTCACCTCGCCGTCTCGGAAGCAACTCTCGCTAACTTCTCCTTACTACAATTTACTGAAGTTGGTTTAAAAAACTATCTCGGTGTGTTTTCATCTGACCAATCAGGGTCTCAATGTTAACCTTAAGCTCCGCCTACAAAAATTCTGTCCATCCAATGAGAAACGTTATACTTTAGGTGGTGGGGCAATGTTTTTAAGGATTGCAACGTAGCAGAGACGGGAAAAAGTCTCACGCTAAAACTTGCAGGTGGTGTGGCCCTTTTTGTGTTATCGTAAGATCTATACCGTTCTTCTGGAGGGCTCTAGCTTTTAACATGGGCTGGGGGGTGGTCCTGACGTAACAGAGACGCGAAAAAGTCTCACGCTAAAACTTGCAGTTGCGGTGTAGTCCTAGCGGTTAGCTGGCGATGTGGTTGTCCGTCCCTTATCGTAGGGCCTTGTAGCTTAACATTGTTCTGCTCTCGGCTTCTGTTCTCGTTTCTCCCCTCAGAACTCGTCTGTCTCATGGTGGGAAGAAGTGACATGCATTTAGGCATTCTTGTGTTAGTCTGTGGTATTCCATTTGCTCACTCGTTACTCATATTACTTTGGTTAATTTAATGTCATGATTTATTCGGAGCTATGTGATATACTACTGGATTTGCTTATCATGTCAGGGTTTTCTTTGAAGGTGTTGTATTTGCCTGACACCTTACATATCACCACCCGTTGAACTTAATTTTTGCACTGAATTTAGGCAATGATTGAATCGTTGTCTAAGTCAGTCAAAAATTATTCCTTTATCTAAATTTTGTTGCCTACTGTTCAGCCACGTTATTCTGGTTCTATGCCAGTTTGTATTACTAATTTATAGTTTTATATTCTTCCACATTATTCTCAAAAATGACAAGAGAAGTATATTTTTATGCTATTATTAATTTTTAATTATTTTCTTTCTTTATTTAAGTGTGAAGTTTGTTTTTTAAGAAGTTTGTTATCGAATGTGAGGAGTCTTTCACATCGATTTTCTTAGAAATATATTTTTTTTTATAATTGTAATAATTAAGTAAAATCTATTCCTAACACATTTTCTAAATATCATGTACAAGTAGAATGTTTTTGTTTCTAGACACTCATTTCAACATTGTTACACTAACAAATAAGAATTATTTCCAAGAATTGCTTTGACAAAGAAATATACATACACAAGTATTGAGATACTATCCTAACAAATGGTACAAATGTTAAAAAAAAGGGAAAACATCCAACAAGATAATTTTTTATTCTTTGTTTTTATAAGGAGAAAAGAAACAAAATATAGTTATTCTTTTATTTTTATGATTAGAAAGAAAGTGGCATATAGTTTCAGTGTTTATAATGTCTTAGCTTTGTTCTTTATATACTGTCCATTTCAGAACTAATGACTTATTTTTATCGATAGTCTATTATTTACTTATGTCCATAGTCAATGACTGTTATTTTGTAGTTTATTAGCTGTCTGGTGTGCTTAACATATTTAGTTTTTCACATGTTTCTTTTGCACAATTCCTACATCACATAATTTGATTTCACACATTCACACAATCCTATGAATGTTTAAGCATGAGGTTGGCGAACATATTTGCTTGAAGGTGATGGACTTGAGCGAGATGGATGTGGGCAAGTATTTGATGTACAGCTTCGTTCATCGTTCCTTGTTGGCTTTGCAAGTGTGTGTATAACTAGTCGCTTTGAAGTTCTCCTCCTAGTAAAATGTGAAATGAAGTCCCATGCTTCTTTACAGAGCATAGGGGAATGATGCGGAAGACCCGCACCACCTTACTAGGCAAGGTCCTAATGGACGTGGTTTGCCATTGCCTTCCTCTGACCGTAATGGGGATGAATGATGATGATGAAGACGACACAACAACACCCAGTCATCTTGAGGCAGTAAAAATCCCTGACCCTGCCAGGATTCGAATCCGGGACCCCGTGCTCGGGAAGTGAGAACGCTACCGTGAGACCATGAGGGCGGACTCTCCTCCTGGTAACAGTTTGATAAATGGTTTGGACATTTCTACTTTGTGGACGTTTTCTTCAGTTTCGTGCATCAGTGTGCTGTTTAATAGCGGTAGTGTGACTTTTACACATATTTTTTTGCCAGTGCTGGCTTGCCCAAGCGGTCATCTCATCTGGCCGTTGTTTGCTCGCTCCGTTCATTCGGGGCGCTCGGAGACCCTTCCGGCATTCGGCATCCTGTCGCGTCTCTGCAGGGCTCTGCCACTGTGCAACTCCGTGTTCCATCCCAGCAGGGTTCCGTCTAGCAGGCAAATTTATTGCCCACTTTCGATACCTTCCGTTGGTCTCGCTGTCCTTTCCTTTTTCTCGACGTTTCTGCCTTGTATGAATCGTGTCTTGCTAATTACGTCCTTTTCTTTCTTGATACTTGTCTCATTGCAACTAGGGGTCATTGCATCTTATCCTTGCTGGAGTTTTTGCAATGGCTCTTACAAAAAGTTTTACTTATAATAATCTAACATATGTCTTGTACCTACATTGTTTTACGCCTTCTTAAAAAGCTTTACAAATTTCGACGCCCTTTCCATGTTATAATTCTAAGGTATTCTGAGTCTTAACTTCTTCAAAAATCCTCAAGTTAGTTTTTTTTATTTTTTGTGTAGTGTCGTGGTGTATAGCATTTTAGTATTTCATGCTGTTAGACTATCTACGTTTTATCCCTTCACCTTAATTTATCGTACTATTGGTGTTATTTGTGTTTTTCTTTTATTGAAACTACTTTATTTTTCCCACCTTCCTCTCTCTTCATTTTTCTTTCTCCTGACGATCTTATCTGCAACATAATCTTGAAATATTGTGCTGATTATTTACCAGTAATAAAATTAATCTTCAGACTTTTTGATATGGCTCACATGGTGAAGTCCTAAGGTTTTGCCTATTTTGGGGTTCATTAGTTCCACAGCATTATCATGAGCAATTCAGCTAATTATTACAGGTCCTTTGTATGCAGCGTAAAACTTATGTATTTTGTGTTTCTGTTTGCTGGATAGATGGTGTGTTTTTACACATACTTTCTGGCCTACTGAGAATGTTCTTTTAGTTGCTGTTCTATCTCCTCTTTCTTTTCTTTTAATGGCTGCCTTTCTGATGTTGGAGAGTGCTGTTGCTATGACTTGTTTGTGCTGCCTACGTGGTACAATAGGAAATCCAACATTTTCTCTGGTTATGTTTGGGGGTTCAATATTTTTAAGTACAGTAACTGGAGGTAGTAGTGTAGTGCTATGTGGCATTTCATATATTACTTCTTGAAAATCTTTAAGGTATATATCCCAAGTGTTGTGTCTTTTGCCTGCATATAATCGGCATAAAGTGCCCATGCCCTTCATAGATCCGTCTGCTTTATTTACGTTAGGTTTGTACTTAGATATGTAGATGGGTTTTATTTTGTGTTGTTTTAACGTGTTCTGCCATTGCACTGATTTGTATTGTGGGCCATTATCCGAAATTATTCGTTCCACTTGACCTACTTGTCTGAGAAAATCTTGTCTAAATGCTTTACTTATAGTAAGACCTGTTGCCCGTTTTAATGGTGTCAAGGTAACATATTTAGAAGTAAGTTCCAAGACAACAAATATGAAAATATATCCATTCTTTGTGCGTGGGAAGGGCCCCATCAAATCTGTTGCAGCTATTCGTTTTAATCTTTTAGGGATTATTGGAAACATAGGTGGTTTGGTTTGGAAAGTGATGTGTTTAGCCCTCATACATTTTTTGCATTTGACTAATACTGTTCTAATTCGTCTTTCCATATTAGGAAAATGGCTTGTATGTTTTATTTTTAAAAAGCATTTCTTTGGTCCAAAGTGGCCATTACTTAAATGTGTATACCATATGTACTTATGAATTAGTTTATCTGGGATGTAAATTAACTATTCATTCGTTGCAACATTTCGTCTAAAATATAAAACATTGTTTTTTACGAGATAGTGTTGTTGATTGTCTGGAAAATCCTTACTTCTCCACTTCTGTTTGATTCCTAGTATTTCGGGATCCTTGTCCTGTTCTTTGCCTATGTTTTTTAATGCTGCCGAAATGTAGTTTTCGAAAGGTACTTGTTTCATATAGTACATTGTAAACTGGTCTTCTGCTGCTTCCATACCTATGTTATTGGATGCACCCTGTGGACATCGTGATAAAGCATCTGCTAATACATTCGCTGATCCTGGTATGTGTGTAATAGTGAAGTCAAATTCTTGTAGTATTAACATCCATCTGGCTAACCTCCCATGAGTTATTTTGGCGGATAACAGAAATTCTAATGCTTTGTGGTCAGTGTATACTTTAGTTTTTCTTCCGAATAGGAAGTATCGAAAACGTTGTAAGCCCCATATAATGACCAAAACTTCCAGCTCCGTGACTGAATAGTTTTTCTCGCTTTTTGTGAGTACCCGACTGGCAAATGCAATTGTTCTATATGATCTTAGCCCTGCCTGTTCGTATTCTTGGAATAAAACAACTCCTAAACCTGTCTTCGCGCTATTAGTGGCCATACAAAAATTTTGTGTTAGATCAGGATGTGCTAAAATCGGTGCTGTTGTTAGTGCGTTTTTCACTTTTACAACTTCTTCCTTGGCTTGTTGATCCCATACCCATGGCGTGTTTCTTCCAGTCAGTGCACATAGGCGTGGTGCTGTGAAAGAGTCGATCCAAATAAAATTTTTATACACTCCTGGAAATGTAAAAAAGAACACATTGACACCGGTGTGTCAGACCCACCATACTTGCTCCGGACACTACGAGAGGGCTGTACAAGCAATGATCACACGCACGGCACAGCAGACACACCAGGAACCGCGGTGTTGGCCGTCGAATGGCGCTAGCTGCGCAGCATTTGTGCACCGCCGCCGTCAGTGTCTGCCAGTTTGCCGTGGCATACGGAGCTCCATCGCAGTCTTTATCACTGGTAGCATGCCGCGACAGCGTGGACGTGAACCGTATGTGCAGTTGACGGACTTTGAGCGAGGGCGTATAGTGGGCATGCGGGAGGCCGGGTGGACGTACCGCCGAATTGCTCAACACGTGGGGCGTGAGGTCTCCACAGTACATCGATGTTGTCGCCAGTGGTCGGCGGAAGGTGCACGTGCCCGTCGACCTGGGACCGGACCGCAGCGACGCACGGATGCACGCCAAGACCGTAGGATCCTACGCAGTGCCGTAGGGGACCGCACCGCCACTTCCCAGCAAATTAGGGACACTGTTGCTCCTGGGGTATCGGCGAGGACCATTCGCAACCGTCTCCATGAAGCTGGGCTACGGTCCCGCACACCGTTAGGCCGTCTTCCGCTCACGCCCCAACATCGTGCAGCCCGCCTCCAGTGGTGTCGCGACAGGCGTGAATGGAGGGACGAATGGAGACGTGTCGTCTTCAGCGATGAGAGTCGCTTCTGCCTTGGTGCCAATGATGGTCGTATGCGTGTTTGGCGCCGTGCAGGTGAGCGCCACAATCAGGACTGCATACGACCGAGGCACACAGGGCCAACACCCGGCATCATGGTGTGGGGAGCGATCTCCTACACTGGCCGTACACCATGGTGATCGTCGAGGGGACACTGAATAGTGCACGGTACATCCAAATCGTCATCGAACCCATCGTTCTAAAATTCCTAGACCGGCAAGGGAACTTGCTGTTCCAACAGGACAATGCACGTCCGCATGTATCCCGTGCCACCCAACGTGCTCTAGAAGGTGTAAGTCAACTACCCTGGCCAGCAAGATCTCCGGATCTGTCCCCCATTGAGCATGTTTGGGACTGGATGAAGCGTCGTCTCACGCGGTCTGCACGTCCAGCACGAACGCTGGTCCAACTGAGGCGCCAGGTGGAAATGGCATGGCAAGCCGTTCCACAGGACTACATCCAGCATCTCTATGATCGTCTCCATGGGAGAATAGCAGCCTGCATTGCTGCGAAAGGTGGATATACACTGTACTAGTGCCGACATTGTGCATGCTCTGTTGCCTGTGTCTATGTGCCTGTGGTTCTGTCAGTGTGATCATGTGATGTATCTGACCCCAGGAATGTGTCAATAAAGTTTCCCCTTCCTGGGACAATGAAATCACGGTGTTCTTATTTCAATTTCCAGGAGTGTAGAATCCGGTGAGACCTAGAAATCCTCTCAGAGTTTTCTTATTATATGGAGTACAGAATTCTTTCATTGCCGTTAGTTTTTCTGGGTCGGGCATTACCCCTTTCTCGGAAATTATGTGTCCTAGAAATTTGACCTCTCGCCTTCCAAATTTGGATTTTGTTATATTTACTGTGACCCCATGCTCTTTCATGATCTGTAAAAACTGATTTAATGTGTCGTTGTGATGTTCCCAAGAGGGTTCTGCTATAATCACATCATCAACATAACAAGTAATTTTTTTGTAAAATTTCAGGACTGAGTATATTATTAAATCCCCTAATAAACGCCGCTGATGATATGTTTAAACCAAATGGCAATCGTTTAAACTGGTAACATCTACCGAATACGATAAATGCTGTAAATTTTCTACATTCTGGGGCCAATTGCATTGGCCAGAAACTACTCCGTAAATCAATCGATGAAAATATCTTAGCACCGTGGAAGTTTGTATCAATTCCTCTAATTTTTCTGGGCGACCCGTCTCAGTGATTATGATTGTGTTGATCTGTCTGGAATCAAGCACTAACCTGATGCTCCCATCTCGTTTTTGTACAATATGGGGCAGGCTGTTATATGTGGAGGTAGCTGGTTCAATAATATCGTTATCTAACATTTTAGATATCTTCTGGAATACTTTATTCCTGTAGCTTATTGGAATTGTATATGGTGGCACTCTAAATGGTTTGTGCTGTTTTACTTCAAACTTGTACTGAAAGTGTTTAATACTGCCAGTCTTAGGTGAAAATGCCTCTGCTTTATTTCGTAAAATACCCTCTAATTCTCTTTTACTGTGTTCCGAAATACCTTGAACTTCTTGCAATTTTTCGTTGATTTCTTTATGAACTTCTAACATGAGTTGAGGCGATTCACCCTTTTGTGCATACCATTCTAATTCTTCATCCTCTTTATCTCGCGTCATTCTTAATTGTTTGTTTATAACTGGTATTTCTTCTAATTTTAGCTTTTGCTCAAAGAGAAGTGTGACATTCCCGAATGTTACGCTACCTTTCCTCATATATGTTATCGCTCGTCTCTCATTTAAAAAATCTGCACCTATAATCAAATCTACAGTTAGTTTAGGTATAATCACCAAGTTGGCTTAGATCTTTTGACCTTGACACGACATAGTTAACCTTGTTTTTCTTGTAACTTCCGCAGCATTGTTTCTAATAGGACCTCTTACGTGTTTTCAGAACTGGCAATTCCTCATTGGCATTACACTGCGTGAATAAATTTTCTGAGATCGCAGTCAGTTCACTTCCGCTATCAATTACAATATTGACTGGGATATGCTTTACCATGGCCTTCACAATTGGTTGAATTTGAATGGGTTGGTTCTGTTCTTCTTCTTGCATCAACGAATCCTCCACTGAATCATACATGAGTCTTTTTAGGAATTTCCCTTGTGAATTCGGACTTTCTGTAGGATAAGCTTCGACTGCTACCTCTTTCCCTCTTATTTCCTCTTCTCTGTTTCTTCCTTCATTTACGCTTTCTTCAACATCCTCTACTTTTTCCTCAACCTCGTCTATCTTCTCCTTCTTCGTCGCTACTTCCACATAATCGCATATAAATGCTCTAATTATCGCTTCATAACTTCTTTCATTATATACGTTGGGTTGTGTGCCCACTAGTAACTTATTTTCAACTTCTGTCGACTGCGCATTATCGTCATTGAATTCGCTTTCCCTGGTTTCCATCTCAAATAGCTCTGCAATACTCATTATTTCGTCCTTTCCTCCTACATTCGTTGGGCATGCCTCTGGTAATTCATCTTCCTCGTCAGTATTCTCCCAATTAATTTCGTTCCAACACAACATTGTCTTGTCTTCGTTTTCATCTGGTTCCTGCGGATTTGTTTCTTCCTTCTTCTCTTCTCTGTTCAAGGTGCTGCAATTGTCCTGGGTCGGTGAGTCATTCTCTTTGGCATTGGCGCTTAGCTGTCAATTCGAACGTTTATCGGGGTTTGGTGGTCTTACCTACACCTCTTCTATCTGTATTCTCTTTTCTTGTTCAGCTTGTTGATAGTGGTTTCTTTGTTGATAATTTGTCGGTCTATTGGTACTCCAGTACCCGTTCCGGTTGTCGTTATTCCCTCTGTAATAGTTGTTGCCGTTCCTGGGTGAATTATAGTTATTGCCATATTCTCTTCTAAATCCATAACCGGTTCTTTGTTGAAATCTATTGTCGTTTCTTGGTGCAAAGTTATCGCATGGTTCGTAATTATTGTTTCTTCGTACTGTGTCTTGTGGATTCCACTGTTTTTTGCTTTCGTTTTCACATGCGCTTCGTCTTTTTCTTGCGTCATCTTCCGAAAATATGAACTCTAGTTCCCTTAGAATACCTTTAAATGCTTCGACGTCATTGCCTCCGCGACCTACTAATGATTGCTGGTATTTCAATGGTAGCTTCATCGCGAATAATTTAATCAACTCTCCGTCACTGTATGGTACATCTGAGCATTGATTTTTCTTTGTCATTAATTCGAAAAATTTCACGGGACTCTTCTCTCCTGAAATTTCAAAACATGGGTTCTGTAATAATTCGTACTTCACTCTGTTCTGTGCTTCGCTGGACCAATATCGTGAGAGAAACTACTCTCTGAAATCTTCGTACGATCGGCATGTCGCTGCATGGTTTCTGCGACTGTTCCTGACATGTGTGCACATATAATGTCTAATTTGTGTGCTAGCGTCCAGCGTTCTGGTAATCCTACTCGGAATTGATCAATAAAAGTTCGTGGATGTAATGAGTTTCCTTCTCGAAAGTGTTGAAATTTTCTTACTGTGAGGAAATGATCGTTGTCGTACATCGTCATAGCTCCATATGAAATTCACGATTCTTCGCCACTTTTGTTTCTGATCATTTCTCCCGTCGTTCTATCCGGTTGTGGTAGAATCCTCTGGATATTGTCCACTGTAACTTTCGCCTACCCTTGCGTAGTATCGTTGGAGTGGTTCGCAATAATTTTCTTCCATCGGTTGTGAACGTGTAGCTGAATGCATTGCACTGCACTCTTCGCGACCTGGCTTTCCATTGTCACATGTTGGTTGGATATCTTGTCTGGCTAACCTTGCTCCTTGATTGCACGATCCAAACTGTCTTGAAACATACATTTGTGGTTCAGCGTGTGTTTGTGATGACGTTTGTTCATCAAGAATTTCGAAAAGTGTTTGTTGCTGTGCAGACTGTCTGGTTTCACGTATGTTACTTTCCGCCTGTGATTGGAATCGCAAATGCGTAATATCTTCGTTAATTGCTTGTTTTTCCGGTGCTGTTACAGATACGGATGTGGTTGCAGACTCTGTGCTTGTTCGATCCGGTTCACTACGCTCTTCAATGGTTTGCAACAACTCTGTTCGCAATTTCTGAAATTGTCGCTTCGTTTGCGCTTCTATTTTGACTATGCGGTTATCATATCATTTCAGCGCTGCTTTTGTGATACATTTGTGTAACACACTGTTTTTAACAATTTCACGCGCTGTACCTGCTGCTTGTCTAGTAATTACGTTTATCTGTTTCTCTAGTTTCTTGACTTCTCCATGGGTGTTGTTACGTAATGTTTTGATCTCGTCCTGAGTGTCATTACGCAATGTTTGTACGTCCACTTGTACCTTGTCAATGTCTGTTCTCAATGGATTGAGACCTGTTATTAAGTTTCCTATCGCTTCTCTAGATTCTTTTGCCTCGTCCTCAATATGACTTAGGTGTAACTGAATTTTTTTGTTTTGTTCTTTAATCTCACGCATTTGTCTCGTGGTTTCTGCAATTTGAATTTCAATTTGGTTCGCTATGTCTTTATTTTGCCTTGTCATGGTTTCCGTAATTTGTTGTAATAATTCAGCGAGATTGGTGGGTCCTATTGCGTTTTCTTCCGACGTCCTACGCTCTGTGTTTTCGCCCAAGTGTTGGTTCGCAACCGATTGCATTGAACTGTGCTGTGACACGTTTCTGCTCGCATTCCTTGTACTCTGGGGTGAGGGAGCTCTGATTACTTGTACTATGGATTCTACGTATTCAAGACGCAAGTTAGAATCCTCATCGACTGTCTCTCTACTTTCCTGCTCCTCTGTCGTATGCTGACCTAGGTTTTCTGTGCCTTGGCGTACATTATCCCCGTTATGGTGCGTTAACTGTCCTATTTCTCGCGATACTGTCCTCTATTCTCTGTCCATTTTCATGCTGGGTCTCTACCTCAATTCGGTCAAGGTCTCGATCTGCCATTGCTAATCTTTCCGAATCCCTTATTTTCTGTTTTAAAAGCAATTCACGCGCCCTACTTCCAGTCAACATGCGCTCGTACGATCTCACGCACACACGACTTGACGAACCATTCACTTACTTGTTGGGTCATAACCAACTTGTCAACGATGTATCCGCCACCTGTGCGCTTGCATTGAGGAGAAAACTTAATTCTTACAAAATTAAAATTCATAACTTAATTGTCTCAGCCACACTCACTTTCTATTGAATACTTTTACTACCTATCGCTGCAGCTACTATTTTCGACTATGTATAACTTTAGAAAAAAAATTATTTACTACTAAAATTTTTCAACAGGATATTTTTCTGACCTAGTTAGGCATGTGGTCGACAATTTGGCTATTTTACCATCTTGACAGGGTCGCCATTTTCTAACATTCTGCGTAGTGTCTGTTTGTTCTATATCGTGTCTCCCTACCACTTTCGCGCAACGACGTTCTGAGCGTTTTTTTTTAGGGAATTTACTAGTTTGAACCTGGGACCTGTTGCTGGTAAGGAGACGCCAGACCACACATGACATGTAGAATTCAGAAGAGTTCAGTGAGACTAGCGATGATATAACCAAATACTTAATGATTTCAGCGTCAGCTCCAGTGCACTCCCTGTAAAAGAATCTTAATACTAGCTAAATTTAGTGGAAGGGGTTCAAGGCTTTCCTATTTTTAGATAGCTGGTAAAATAACGTCGAAAAAGCAGTTATGTTTACGATTGGAAATTTTATTCCACGCACAAAACATTGTTTATAAATTGCACTATTGATAAAAGGAAATGTTTTAATACAGAATGGTAAAAACCAACTGCGTTCAACAAAAACGTGAACGAATATTCCCTGAATGGGTTTCCACGTTCTACAATGCATCGAAGGATGACCTATGCCATATCACATCTATAATCTAGGTTTAAATTAAGTTTCACGAAAGAGATAACTATCTAAATGGTCTACAGTGATCCTCAATTATCTCTAATTATTTATCGAACTTGTCGTAAATTACCGTGCTGATGTGGCTTCTCAGTAACTATGTAACAGAAAAATCATCGCTTTTCAGATTTTCACTTCAAGTGACAAATGTGAACACCATGAGCTCGAATTGACAATCAACACTAGTATTACGCAAGAAGAGGGTGTAACGGAAGACACTTCTGCAGTTCTGAGTGAATCTTTATGCGCTGTTATGCGGCATCGCGTACGTTCATTACCTTGTTGGTGTTCGTCAGGGGGTGGCGGCTGGCGCAGCTCCGCTCACCTCGCCGTCTCGGAAGCAACTCTTGCTAACTTCTCCTTACTACAATTTACTGAAGTTGGTTTAAAAAACTATCTCGGTGTGTTTTCATCTGACCAAACAGGGTCTCAATGTTAACCTTAAGCTCCGCCTACAAAAATTCTGTCCATCCAATGAGAAACATTATACTTTAGGTGGTGGGGCAATGTTTTTAAGGATTGCAACGTAGCAGAGACGCGAAAAAGTCTCACGCTAAAACTTGCGGGTGGTGTGGCCCTTTTTGTGTTATCGTAAGATCTATACTGTTCTTCTGGAGGGCTCTAGCTTTTAACATGGGCTGGGGGGTGGTCTGACGTAACAGAGACGCGAAAAAGTCCCACGCTAAAACTTGCAGTTGCGGTGTGGTCCCAGCGGTTAGCTGGCGACGTGGGTGTCCATCCCTTATCGTAGGGCATTTAGGCATTCTTGTGTTAGTCTGTGGTATTCCATTTGCTCACTCGTTATTCGTATTACTTTGGTTAATTTAATGTCACAATTTATTTGGAGCTATGTGACATACTACTGGATTTGCTTGTTAGGGTTTTCATGGAAGGTGTTGGATTTGCCTGACACCTTACAGTCGTAGCGGGATTGTCTATGTTGGATTTATTTATTTAATTTGTTCAATTTTAATAATTTGTTAATTTTTTATTTTTTTAAATTGTATTTATGGATTTATTTTTGTTTCATTAAAAAAATATACTAGCCAAGCGTCCGAGTCGTTTTCACGTCTGTTGGTAGGGTTCCCACCTATTCAGTCCGTAGAGGGTCAATATGATCCAGGATTCTTCTCCATTTTCAGCGTCTCATACCCTGAACGCCCCAGTGATCAGGAGGAGCCGCAAATAATGAACCTAAATAATTTTAGAAACGGCTTCTGTACTTCGGGTGGCAGCTGAAAGCAGCATGTGTCGTCATCAGTAGGGACCAAAAGTAGAATGTGCCTTTGTGGGCATCGGGAAATATGTAGTAAAGGGCCTTGCCCTTTAGCCAGTTAACGGTATTAGTCCTAGTCGATGGAAAGTATACGCCGTCGGCGTCAGTAGCCATCACTCGCTGGTGGCGGCACAAGTCAGATGGTGTGTACCCGAGTCAGCGACTGAGGTCATCGGACACACGGGGTCATCAGTCCGATGAATAGAATGTAGCCTCTGACGTGTAGCGAACTTCCCATTCATAACCACATACCACAATGAACGCACCGTCGTAGGTAGATAGGGCGTGTGTACCGCTCGCCACATCGTGTCCCCGGCAACTTCAGGGTGTCTTTGGGCGACCGTGTTGATAGGTTGCTGCTGTTGATAGAGGCGGTAAGTCTTTCGTGCAGGGCGTCCGTGTCGTCGCCACGTCTGACCGTAAGTAGGTGAGATAAATCAAGAACACTCTGATATGGGCAAGTGCCGGTCAAATGTGTCCTACAGAACTCGGGGGATGCAGAAAATATATCATGTCACTTCAGCTATCAGGGTGCCAATCAGAGTGACATGGGCAGAGGTCCACGTGGGACGCATAGTGTTGAGATAAAGCAATCGCGCACGGTTATAGACATGAATTAAACCGATACCGTCCGCCCACTGCGGCAGTGTCAGGGTGGCGTATCGGACTTTAAAAACAAGACCGGCACTCACAAAATGTCCATTTTCTGCTTGAAATCTGTCGGCCATCGTAACCGGCAAGGGAAGGACATACGCAAAATAGTTCAGTTTGGATACAAGATAGGTGTTGACATAAATGTTCTGAGGAGCATATCCATGTGACGCAATTTGTTGTCCCGTATCAGAGCACATGTCTTGTGTAGGAGTTGGTGGTATGTAGCCGCCTCCTTGTGGCGAACATTGCTGTAGTACTGCCCTCCTAAACATTTGAGTACGAGCTTCTTGTCAAAGGGCACCGCAATTGTGTGGGAAAGCCCCACCTCCAACATCCGTGTATGTTATATTCTTCACGTTGATGACGCTCCCAGTGACCGCCCCGTACTAGCATAGCCTCTGAAGTGCGATATGCATATCATCCTCTGACCTGGCCAGGAACACCATATAATCGGCGAATGCAATACAACAAAAGGTCACGTCCAGGATGGAAATGCCTGTTAATCGCTGCCGTAAAGCATGTAAAGCTGGTTCAAGTGCTGCCGCAAATAATATACGAGACAAGGGCACTCTTGTCGCACAGAACGTCCAACAACAATGTGATCAGACTGTTAACCGTTGATCATCATGTGGGAGCGTGCTCCGTGGGCCAGTCGAAGGACAATCTGTGCTGACTCTGTAGAGAGGCCCATGTGTTCCAAAACTGCCCGTAGGAAGCCGTGGTCGACGCAGTCGAATGCATGGTCAAAATCGACGGCAACAAGGCGCCTCGTATTTTGCAGGCTGCCGTCAAAGAAATACGTCACGGTATGCTCCTAATGCGGACACCACCTAAACATGTCCGATCGGTGTGGATGGCTTTCCCGATAGCAGCGTGGAGAAGTGCGGAATATGCGGGCGAAGATGATGTAGTCATTGTTTAGGAGTGTCAGTGGGCGAAAGTCCTGCCACCTACAACCACCATTCAGTTTCGGTACTGGGATCAAGATGCCGTCTGTGAATTCCATGGGGACAGTGAAATCAGGGCGGATCAGTTCTAGAAACATTTGGAGCCACTGGTCGCCGATAAGGATATAAAAAGTGCGGTGGAATTCCAGGGATAAACCGTCCGCCTAAGGCGATTTGTTCGGTGCTCCACGTGCCAAGGCCTATGTCAGCTCGTCGAACGTAATCAGCAACAGCAGAGTATCATCCGGTACCACGTCCGTAGGGGCGGCAAAATCGCGAAACAGCTCATCATAATGACGTACGTTTCGCGGATGTTCCGTGTACAAGGCCCCATAGCGTAGGGCGAAAGTGTGCGCGATGACCGTTTGCGTCACTGCGCGGCCGCCCTCCTCCGTGTTTACCGCCGTAATGAGCTGACGTTTGCCATGGCGCCTCTCGCGCACGATGTGATAGACTGATGCCGTTTCTTTGGGGATGCAGTCTTGCACACGCACACGGATGCGGAGACCTTCTAGCTGCTCTACCCTGATGAGAAGCAGACGAGCTTTTATGCGTTGTATGGATATCTGACGTTCGGGAGACGGCGGTTGCGTCGCCAGCTCATGTAACGCTGTGTAGTAAAATTACCGATGTTGTCCTTTGCCAGTTCGATCTGTCACGCCCGTAAGCCATCAGGGTCTTGCGGAATGGAGATTTGACACATCCCAGCCACCGCAGCAACCTGGAGGCATACATGGACAGGCGTCACGTGTCAGTAACTACTTGCCAACACGCTTCCTCGCGAAGGATGGTGACGTTCAGCGTCCACGGGCATCTGCTGCGTCTTGTGAGCTGTAGGGGTAAGGCGATAGTGCAGACATACGCGAGATCAGCCGTGCAGGCCGTCGGCCAGAGTTCTGTATCACAGGTTGCTGTGCGGAGGGCACGCGAAACTTACATCCGGTCCAGACGACTTGCACAGTGGCCAGTAAAGTGGGTTTATCCGCGCTGGTTCCCATGAAGTAACAGCCATGTGTCGTGGAGCACAAGGTCACGTACCAGTGACTGTAGAGCCGGGCATGGGACGTAATACGGTATCTGGTCCTCGGGCGCAGTTAAAATCGCCACACACTATGTAATGCTCCATATTTCCTTGAAAAAGGGGGGATACCTCCACCGAATAGAAGACAAGCCTGTCACAGCGGTGCGAAGCACCGCAGTGGGCGTAGACGTTAACTAGGCAGACTGCACCAAGTGTGAGAGCGATGCCTCGCCCGTTCGGCAAATTTGTCACGTCCGTCGCGTCTATGCCATCTCGGAGAAGGAGGGCCGTTCCTCCTGCGCCATCACCAGACAGTAGGCTGTAGCTGGTGTAGCCATATAGGTCTAAACGCAGCTCGAGACGGACCTCCTGGAGAAGGGCAATGTCCAAGTCTGCCGCTCTGATCATGTCGTGTAACATGCGGGTCTTGACAGTGGAGGGGACATCATTGACACTGACTGTTCCCACATTTACTGTTCCCCTGGGACATATCAAGTGGCGGAGGCAGTGTGCTGGTGCAAGCCCACTATGAGCTCGCACACCGCACAGCCATCCAGCCGCATGACGTGCATTACTGTGCAGTATCATTCCCTGACTGGCGGAGGCCTCTGGGCTCAGTCAGCTATGGGCTCCAGAGGAGGTATCGATGTGTGCTGTGCATCATAGACCTCCATGTCGTCTACCCAATCACCAAGAGAGGATTGCGAGTTTAGTGGTGGCTGGCCACTTTCACTGGAGCCAAGAATCTGGGAGTCGACCCGATGCGTCCCGTTTAAGGGCCACCGGATGTAGGAGAGTGTTCCTTATCGTCAGGCGCTTTCTGGTGAATGAGGCCGCTAGAATCCGTTGCAACTGTAGGCGCGTAAACGGAGTCGATGTAATCCGCCATTCTCACGTCCCTGTCAGGTTCTTCGGCTGACTATCGCCTCTTATTGTGTCGCTTGGGTGCTTTCTGCTTGCGGGTCCGAGATTCGACATCCACTGGAGAGTGGGGCTCGACACGGTCTCGTTCATCGGTAATCCCTGTGTCCGATCCCTACAGTGACGGCGGCTAGGTGCCCACGACACCGCGGTGGGCAGAGGCTGCAGGAACCTCTGCACCATTTGGCGTCGTCGGCGCTGACTCTCCAACGGAGGACGCAGCGGCTTGAGGTGGTAGCTGGTTTTGATCATCCGTCACATAAGTTAGCGGGAAGGAGGTCATCATGGATCGTTGGGGAAGTTCATTGTGGGGAACCTGAACGAGGCAGCGCTGCAGACTCTCAGTTCCATCATGGTCCTCCTGGCTGCAGCCCGAGCGGGTCTTCGGTCGTCCATCATATACAAATATGACTGAACATACTTCTTAAGTTCTATGCGTGCTTTTCGTACCCCGTTAATATTCCATTTCTCCTCTGTGTAGCTCGGAACTGTGCCATATGGCCGCAGCATCAACGAGAAGGTTGGCGGGAACTTCGAACAGTAGCTCAAAGATGCGCACGGAACGCGCCCCCAGACCAGCGTGGTCAACTGCTACCACACTCGCATTGCCGTCTGCGTGGCAGAAACGAAAGCCGTTTGCATATCGTTGGAGGAGTCTGTCGCAGGCCGCTTCGTCAATCAATTTGAGGTACACTGTGCTGGATGCAACAGACAAATGAATGCCTATCAATTCTTGCGGTGCTATGTGCATGATGTCTCGAAGAAACCGTTCAATTTCATGGGCCCGTGGTCTCGTGTACGATGCGGTTAACGTTAGTTTGATTGTAGCTTGTCGCTACGAGAACGCCATGGCGGGTCGGTACCGGTACTATAAGACAATACGAAGACGCAACAGCGCGCTGGCGGGTAAACAAACAACGCGTGCAGAAAGCTGCTCGGCGTCCCTAGCCCGTCCTCAAGGTATCACGGCTGAAAGCGGACTACCCCTTAGACCACGGGTGCACCCATTGTTTACGTGCAGGTTATAGCCATGAACGAGAGCTCATTTCATGTCATTAATCAGTCTACTTAAATCGCGCTCATTTCTTATTATTATTTCTAGGCGGCAACGAACGGAATCATGCTGTTTCTTTTTGCATGAAAAATCACACCTACTTGAAGATAATGTCTTAGTTTTGTCACTGCATCTTCACCGCACCAACCGAATAGCAGATATGAAATTAGCGATAGCGCCAAACACCTTTGTCTGCTTCGCATAAAGAGAATGAGTTCTTCTTCTATCCCTGTATCATAAAACTTTATCTGCTGCTTTTACCAAATTTACGAATGTTTCGTGTGTTTTATTGTTTTCCCGGAGCTGTCGATCTGCTACTCCCCACTCTCTTTGTCCATCTACTCCTCCATCATATGGCCATTTTCTTCTTCCCCCTCTGTCCAGCTCTTTCTCCCTCTTTTTTCTTCTCCTGCCATCTATCTCTTCCTTCCTATATTTGTCTCCTTCTGTCCTCTCTCATACCGTCTCCTGCTCCTCATCTCTCTGCCCATCTCCTCCACCATCTCTCAAACCACCCCACTTCCCTCGGTCTCCTCCTCTTTCCCTCTTCCGTCCACCTCCTCCTCTTCTTCCTGAGAGTCGCAAGTAGACGAGGTGTACAGAGAAAAGGAAGTAGAAGAAGATGGACAGAGAGAAAGGCGAAGATGGGCAAAGAGAGGAGGAGAGAGAAGATTGGCTCATGGAATGGGAGTGGGTATATATTCGGGCAACGCCAGGTAGGTAGCTAGTAAAGATGTAAAACAACTCAGTACTGTACATCACTCCAGAACAAATTTGCCCAGAAATATTGAAAAGCTAACGAAGAATGGATGAAGGAGAACTCTCATGAGATAGATATAAAATTAGGAAAGGGTACCATGGCTGCTTCATGCAGCCTAATAAACAGTCAGTGATGGAACATAGAACAAAGAATGTGATGATTAGGTATGAAGGTAAAGTGATTAGTAGGCCAGAAGCCCAAAATAAGGCGCATATATGAAAATGATGTTTGGAGAAAAAACCTAAAATTCACTCATATGGAGGTCTCGTTCAACAAACGTCCCAAACTATGCGTGACTATAAAGCACTAAAAAAAAAAAAAAATATTACTTTCATCTCGCTTCATACGCTTCTCTAATCTCACTAACTTTCACTTCATTCGAAACCACTAATGGAATCTTTCTCCTTATTTCTATAATATTCAAACACAAATCGTTTTCAGAATGTAATTTTCACCCTGCAGCGTAATGTGCGCTGATATGAAACCTCCTGGCAAATTAAAACTGTGTGCCAAACCGAGATCCGAATTCGGGACCTTCGCCTATGGCGGGCAAGTGCTCTGCTATTAGAGCTGTCCAAGCACGACTCAGAACCTCTCTTCACAGCTTTAATTCTGCCAGTACCTAGCCTTCTAGCTTCCAAACGTCACAGAAGCTCAGCAGACCTTGCAGTACTAACACTCCTGGAAGAAATGATACTGCGGAGACATGGCTTAGCCACAGCATGGGTGACGTTTGCAGAATGAAATTTTCACTCTGCAGCGGAGTGTCCGCTGATATGAAGCTCCCTGGCAGATTAAAACTGTGTGCCACACTCGAACTCGGGACAAATCGTTTTACTTAAACGCAAATAACTTAGCGTCTACTTGCCATGGGTCCTCTGCTCGGCGTCCATCTCACAACTCCCTAACGACATAACTCCTGCGCTCCTTGCTGCCATGAGGGATGACAAAACAACCAAATCTTCCAGGTAGTTTCCTTTAAAAATTTATTTTCGTTTTGATTTCGAACTTGTACTAGCCTGATTGGTTGGCTGTAACTTTGCTGTTGTTTAGCTTTGCGTGCCTTTGTGCATTTCCAGCTGCGACGGAAAACATATATATCTGCCTGCGATAATAGAACATGAATTTGGCCGTGTTTATAATCTTTCTAAAAATGTACAAACTGATTAAATCCTTAACTGTACTATTACTTACTTACTTTACGCTATCAGGCCCACTGGACCTCCTGCTGCTTTGAGAGATTGACTTCACTTGAGCCAGTCTTCAGCTCCTTTTTGCCACCCTTCCAGCAGTCCCACTCTCTGAAGGTCCTCGGATACGCAGATTTTCAGTGTCAGTACTAGCTTGTTTAACGTGGAAGTTCAGTTTTTCTTCTAGTTCTTTCTTTTTTTTCTGACCTTTTTGTCGGATGAAATTTCCATCTTAAGGTGATAACAGACTTGACAGCTGCCACTAAGAGTTTCTGCAAAGCCGATTGCGAAAAACTGGTAAAATATTTTACAATAGATGCCTATGCTAAGAGGTACCACGTTGCTCTCTTTACTCTTATTTTGGTAAAGACTGTACATGTTGCTAATGTTTCGATCTGAATACAGATGCGTCATGTTGGCATTCTTTTTCCTGGACTCTTGACTTGCCTGGGGGGGAATTATTTACTCGTACACGAGTCCATGCAAATTCTTCGTCCTCCTCGCTGTATTTATTTGGGCGATTGTTACATCTCCCCCGCATATCTACCTTAAATAAAATATTTAGCTTTTAATGTCATGTTAGACATAAATGTGAATTTACGTCTGGTGGTTTGTTGTCTAATGAAACACAGAAATTAATTTCAGGAGTTTCTGATGTTTTCTTTCGTTGAATCACTTGGGATAGGCATCCATTGCTTATACCGAAGATTGCTAGACAAGCTTTCACACAAATCTGAACATCTACTTCACCTACAGTAACCTTGCAGACGTTGGTTGTTAGCTGCTTACTCCTCTCTGGATCATCAGTATACCGCCGCTTGACAGGATTCATATCCCCACATCCAGATATATAAGAATCTTGAAGATCATTGTTACTTAGATTTAGGAAATCATGAAACAACTTCTCCCGTGTACAATGTCGAAGCATTTTCTCGCATAGGTCCAATCTGAATCATGTTATTTTGCCTTTCTTACTTCGCCCATATTATTACTATACTCTTTATCACTTTTCGGTTCTTCTTCTCAACCTCTTTGCGCCAATTCTGTGCATTACGCTTCCTCTTTCGATAATTTACACTGATTTCACACACTTGGATCAACGTTTCCCATTTCTATATCCGCCACGTCCTTTACCAGTATTTGCCAACTGAACACTTCAAACACTCTAAACTAGGTTCATAAAGTGAATAATATTTCGTATTACACAAGGATTACATTTCAAGGTTAAATTTTTATTAATTCCAATAAAATCTGCCTCAACCACAAACCTTTTGAAATTACATTTCATTTACTGTTGTCTCTTTATCATATAGCTCAGTACTGGCTATCCTGCTACTAGGCTATTCAGCTTCCTTCCGCTGGAGGTAAGCCGGAGTGTAGCGGAATGTTGGCCCGTTTTGATATTACTGAAATCATATATAGCGAAAAGTAAGAAATTCTCTGCGTTGTATTGCACTGTAATATTATATTTAGGAGTGAGACCAATGTCAGTTTCGATAGCTTCTGTATGCGGCAACACATGGCAGCACAATTCTGTAAGTTTTTACTTTTGACGGAAAGCCCGTTTTTCCACGCATGTCTTTAATTCAAAATCGTCGCTTAGCGTTTGAGACATCCAAAGTATGTACAAATTCCAGAAAAGCAGTAACAAACTCCCAATATACCTGTTTCACTACAAACACATTTCGCTTGCAGAATATTGCTAATCATATAGTGACTGGTGTGAGCAACTGGAAATTAAGAGGGATGAGTGTGTTGTGTTCCAAAATTTACAGTTTTTTGTATGATGTTAATAAGTGGTTTTCCTGTGTTCATGTCGATTCGTCTTCTGTGTGTATGTTGTTCATTTTTGGAACCTACAACCAGCTCAGAGACAGAAGCGATGACACTTTCTCCAGGACCTGACCATCATTTTACACGACAACGCTTAAGCACGTACAGTGCAAGCTCATACTGATTTGTTTGACTGATGGGGCTGCTAAGTGCTATACCACCTACTGCACTTCCCTGACTTAAACCCTCGTAAGTTCAACTCGATTTATAAACTGATGGAAACACTTCACGGCATTCGCTTCAGGACTGCTACAAATTCGTCGGGCAGTAGACCGCGCGTCTCGAACTGTCAACACTACTGGCACTGCTAAGAGTATCCTAAGACTTCCACATCGCTGGCAACGGGTTATACCCAATGCTGGTGACTACTCTGGAGGTCAGTAAAACGTTGAAACACGTATCTATTTTGTACGAGATCTAAATTAATAGTTGCCACTATTAAATAGTTGCCACTATTAAAGTTCCAACCACCGTATTTTATGTTCCGTACGGTCGTGAATGTTGTTGAGAAATAGCACGTGTTTTGCCCCACTGTTCTCCTTTTGCAACATCTGATACAGCAGTTCTACAGGATAATCCATGTATTTGTCTCATGGGTACTTTGTAGCTCCGGAAATAAAATTATTTTCACTACCAGTGTGTGCAGTTTTCTGTTTCGCGGGACTTCGAGTATTCCTGAGAAACTGCACTTATCAGCTACACTGTTCTCCTTTGGTAACATGTGAAACATTAGTTTATTAAGTTAATTCATTCCCTTCAGATTACATATGTTTGTGCCATGTGTCTTGTGTATGTTGGAAAATCTAATTGTACGTATTAGATCTACTCGTAAGGACAAAGGAACCAGTAGCAGGTGAAAGCAGTAGTGCTTCCCGACATTACAAAGTAGAGCAGATAATGACAGAGTTGGCAGAAACGTTGAAGAGCGGAAAACAGCGATTCATTTTGTAGTTGTCCGCATTTAGCTGCTCCCTCCACAGGCGTACATGAATGCTCGTACCCCCCAGGCCAAACTACCCTTTTCTTTTCTTTGTTTTTTTTTTGGGGGGGGGGGGGGAGGGAGGGTCAACAGTCTACTGACTGGTTTGATGCGACACCACACGAATTCCTCTCCTGTGCCAACCTCTTGATCTCAAAATAGCACTTGCATCCCAGGTCCCAAATTATTTGCTGGATATATTCCAATCTCTGTCTTCCTGTACAATTTTTGCCCTCTACAGCTGCCTCTAGCACCAAGGAAGTTATTTCCTAATGTCTTAACAGATGTCCTGTCTTTCTGCCGCTTCTCTTTATCACTGTTTTCGACATATTCCTTCTATCTTCAATTCTGCGCAAAACCTCCTCATTCTTTACGTTATCAGTCAACCACAGTCTACAGCACCACATCTCAAATGCTTCGACCTTTGTCCGTTCCGGTTTTCCCACAGTCCATGTTTCACTACGACACAATGCGTGCTCCAGACGCATATTCTCAGAAAATTTCTTCCTCAAATTAAGACCTATGGTAGACTTCTCTTGGCTCTTTGCCATTGATAGTCTGCTTTTGATTTCCTCCGTGCTCTGTCCGTTATTGATTATTTTACTGCCTAAGTAGCAGAATTCCTTAACTCCATCCGCTTCGTGACCACTAATCCCGATGTTAAGTTTCTCGCTGTTTTCATTTCGGTTACTCCTCATCACTTTCTTCTTTCTTCGATTTACTCTTATTCCATATTCTCTATTGATTAGATTGTTCATTTCATTCAACAGATCATGTACTTCTTCTTCACCTCGACTCACGATAGCAATTTCCTCAGCGAATCATATCATTGACATCCTTTCACCTTGAATTTTAATTCCACTCTGGAATCTTGTTTTTTTTTATTATTATTTCCATCATTGCTTCTTCGATTTGGGGTGAAATACTACATCTCTATCTTGCACCCTTTTTAATCCGAGCACTTCCTTCTTTGTCGTTCACTCCTATTATTCTCTATTGGCTCCTCTACATGTTGTTCATTACGCGTCTCTCCCTATAGCTTACCCCTAGTTTTCTCGGTATTTAGAACATCTCGCACCATTTTACATTGTCGAACGCTATTACCAGGACGACAAATACTATGAGTTTGTCTTCAGTTTTCTTTAGTCTTGCTTCCATTATCAACCACAACTTCAGATTTGCTTCTCTCGTGCCTTTATCTTTTCTAAATCCACACTGATCGTTGTCTAACACAATCTCAGTTTCCTTTTCGATTCTCCTTGTGAGCAACTTGGATGCATGAGCTGTTAAGCTGATTGTGCGATAAGTCTCACACATTTCAGCACATACAGTGTTCTCAATTGAGTGGATGGTATTTTTCCGAAAGTATGATGGTATGTCGCCATACATTCTAGACACTAACTTGAATAGTCGAACAAGCCACCTCCCCCAATGATTTTAGAAATTCTGATTAAAGTTATCTATCCCCTCTGCCTTCTTTGATCTTAAGTCTCTCAAAGCTCTTTTAAATTCTGATTCGAACACTCAATTTTCTATCTCTTCTAAATCGACTGCTGTTTCTTCTTTTATCAATAATCTTCCCCCTCATAGAGCGTGTATTCTTTCACCTATCCGCTCTCTACTCTACATTTAACAGTGGAATTCCCGTTGCACTCTTAATGTTACCAACCTTGTTTTTAATGTCACCGAAGGTTGTTTCGACTTTCCTACATCCTGAGTCATTGCTTCCAACAATCTTTTCTTTTTCGATTTCTTCACATTTTTCATGCAACCATTTCGTCTTAGCTTCTCTGCGCTTGCTATTTATTTCACTCCCCAGCGACTTGTATTTCTGTATTCCTGAGTTTCCCGGAACATTTTTGCACTTCCCTCTTTCATCGATCAACTGAAGTACTTCCCCTGTTACCCATGATATATTCCGAGCTACCTTCTTTGTACCTATGTTTTTATTTCTAGCTTCTGTGATGGCCCTTTTTAAAAATTTCCATTCCACTTCAACCGAGACACCTATTGCGATATTGCTTATTGCTCTATCTATAGCCTTTGAGAACTTGAAAGGTATCTCGTTATTCCTTTGTTCTCACATATCCCAGTTCTTTGTGTATTAATTTTTGCTGACAAATGTCTTAAACTTCAGCCCACTCTTCATTGCTACTACATTGTGATCCTGGGTACATCTTACAATCCAGTATCTGATTTGGAATCTCTATCTGACCGTGATGTAATCTAACTAATATCTTCGTGTATCACCCGGCCTTTTCCAAGCATACCTCCTCCTCTTGTGATTCTTGAATACAGTATTCGCTATTACTAGCTTCAATTTATTACAGAACTCAATTAGTCTTTCTCCTCTCTCGTTCCTTGCCCCAATCCCATATTCTCCTTAACCTTTCCTTCTACTCCTTCCCCTACAACTGTATTCCAGTCCCCCATGAATATTAGATGTACTGTATTACCCTTTATCTATTTCTTGATCTACAGTTTGCGACGTCGGCATGTACACCTGAACTGTCGTTGTCGGTGTCTGTTTGCTGTCGATTCTGGTAAGAACAACCCTAACACTGAACTGTTCATTTTAAAACACTCCCTGTCCCGTCTTCCTGCTCGTTACGAATCCTGCTCCCTTTATGCCATTTTCAGCTGCTGTTGGTATTACCCTATGCTCATCTGACCAGATGTACTTCACTGACCCCTACTATATCTAGATTGAACCTTTGCATTACCCTTTTCACATTTTCTTGATTCCCTGCTGTGGGGCGGCGGGTTAATAATAATAAATAATTTATCATAAGCAATAGGAAAGTATTAGAATATTGTTCACGTGTCTTTCAAGAGAGCCTGGAAATTATTTTTGTGGTCAGCCAGAAAGCGATGGAAAACACATTGACTATAGTTTCCAGTCCACACGCCCACATTCTTGTGCAGTCGACTGAAAATAATGTGTTTGTTCTCTGTTTACTTAGCGTGCTCACGAACTATGATCATAAATGAAGATTTTGAGTTCTAATTGACAGATGTATTTGATAAATTTTCACACACATACAACATCGTAATTATTCATGATGTCAATACTAATAATAGACCTATCTAAACTCAACAGCAGTATGAGCAGTTCAGAGGTGACCTTTACGTTAAGTTCCCATTAAATGGCCTTTAGCCCTGACTTAATGATAATCTAAATAATTGCTCGCCACAAAAGTGGAAAATTACTGTCACCACTTGCCATGCGGATTTGTTAACATTACGGGCGGCACACTGACAATTACTTCCTCGAAATCTATGCGAACTAGGACGGTGTACGGTCCTCGCGATTTCACTTCCTATTTGTAGCGAAAACATGAGTTTAGTTGCGGAGTGGCTGTAAAGTCGTCCGAGGCATCACAAACTCCGGCGTTTGACTGACGTGGACGGTACGGTAGCTGGGTGCGAAGTGAATTTTTTTTTTCAGAAATCTAAACGATCCATGACGGTGTACAGTCCTCGCAAGTTAACTTTCTATTATTACTGAAATTATGCGTTGTAGCCTGTCAGTGACGTCATCCGAGGCAGCGCGTATTTCGGCGTTTGACTTACTCGGATCGTATGGTGGCTGGGTGTGAAGTGAAGTGCAGTCTTGCCTGCTGCCATCCGCTCTATGGCCATGGTAGTAGCCTCTAAACGTCCGCTTTACGGATCCATGTTTATTTATAACAGTGTTGTGTATTAATTTAGAATCTTTGTAATTTTTGTATGAACGCAATTAAGATGGCTATAGTCAAAGAAAAAGATTTAGCTCACGTACATATAAACTTTACCGTCTAGAATTATTAGAACTGAACTGAAAGTAGAACATGACCTTTGAACTACAACATTAAGTGACTTTTATTTGTTTTTATTTACATCGCGGCATTGAAAGCTGTTATAGGTCTATTATCGAATGGTTTCATCGCAAGCTGTAATTAGAACTTTCTAGCATTAATTAACAGATACTTAATCTACTACTAATAAGGGCTTTTTTGTTTCCCAATTCACTTTTGAGTAAATCACTCAAAAACTAATAGACGTAGTTCAGTGGGGTCACGTAGATACAATCTTTACGTTGAACTGAAGTTTCATGTAAATTTTCATATTTCCAAGTCTAACATTTAGCACCTTCAATTTTTCTTAAAAACGTGGATCCTGACCAAAATGATACTGCCTCAATCACGCCACTTCAATTTTTCTGAAAACCATGTAATTAGACAAAATTATTCATCTGCTCAAAATGAGATTTGACAGTCTAAACATTAATATACTAAAGCAGATGCTGACAAAGTTTGAATAGTCCACCTTAACATTTAATTTTATTGCTAAGATATTGTGCAATACTTCTGTGCTACGCACAAACGCGTTATGGCGATGTGGCGCTACTAGCAGTGAACTGGGGTAAGTCCCGGCACACTCGCTCGCATCTGTACCTCTCAAATGATACAGCGCATGTTTCGCCTCAGCACCACGTTCAAGCTTCTGACATTACACCCCCCCCCCCCTCCCCGACTCGTAGAACGTTATCCTTCCGTTAATTATTTAACCTTTTCCTCAAGGTTACCTACCCTATGGCAATCCCGTCCCGTAGATCCGAATGGGGAACTATTCCGGAATCTTTTGCCAATGGAGAGATCATGACAGTTTTTCAACTACAGGCCACATGCCCTGTGGATACACGTTACATGTCTTAAATGCAGAGTTTCCATTGCCTTCTGCATCCTCACGCCGTTGATCATTGTTTATTCTTGCGACTTTAGGGGCAATTACCCACCCCTAGGTCAAGAGAGTGGCCTGAACCTCTGTCCGCTCCTCCACGAACTTTGATAAGGCCGTTGGCGGAATGAGTGTGACTTCTTATGCCGTAAGACTTTAGCCGTCAATGGTGATCATTAATCAAAATTTAAGCGATGGCGGGATTCGAACCAGAGATTGAGGACATTTCGATTACTAATCAAAGATACTTCTCGTTTTTTCCTTTTTGTTTTTGTTATCAGAGTGACTTGGTACTATCATGAAACCTCAGTAGACCATAGTCACATCAACATGTAATATAAGCTGCAAATGAGATAAAAAATTAATTATAATAACTTAGATACAGATAGCCGTACCGTAGGTGCAACCACAACGGATGGGTATCTGTTGCGAGGCCAGACAAAGATGTGGTTCCTGAAGAGGGGCAGCAGCATTTTCAGTAGTCGCAGGGGCAACAAACTGGATGATTGACTGATCTGGCCTTGTAACAGTAACCAAAACGGCCTTGATGTGCTGGTACTGCGAAAGGCTGAAAGCAAGGGGAAACTACAGCCGTAATTTTTCCTGAGGGCCTGCAGCTTTACTATATGATGATGGCGTCCTCTTGGGTAAAGTATTCCGGAGGTAAAATAGTCCGCCATTCGGATCTCCAGGCGGGGACTACTCAAGAGGACGTCGTTATCAGGAGAAACAAAACTGGCGTCCTACGGGTCGGAGCGTGGAATGTTAGACCCCTTAATCGGGCAGGTAGGTTAGAAAAGTTCAAAAGGGAAATGGATAGGTTAAAGTTAGATATAGTGGGTCTTAGTGAAGTTCGGTGGAAGGAGGAAAGAGACTTCTGGTCAGGTGAATACAGGGTTATAAATACAAAATCAAATAGGGGTAAGGCAGGGGTAGGTTTAATAATGAATAGGAAAATAGGAATGCAGGTAAGCTACTACAAACAGCATAGTGAATACATTACTGAGGCCAAGATAGACACGAAGCCCATGCCTACCACAGTAGTACAAGTTTATATGTCAACTAGCTTCGCAGATGACGAAGAGATTGATGAAATGTATGATGAGATAAAAGAAATTATTCAGATAGTGACGGGAAACGAAAATGTAATAGTCATGGGTGGCAGGAATTCGGTAGTAGATAAAGGGAGGGAAGGAAAAGTAGTAGTAGGTGAATATGGATTTGGAGGAAGGAATGAAAGAGGTAGCCACTTGGTAGAATTTTGCACACAGCATAACTTAATCATAGCTAACACTTGGTTCAAGAATCATAAAAGAGACCGACAGGAAGTGCAAAATGGCTAAGCAGGGATGGCTAGAGGACAAATGTAGGGATGTAGAGGCTTATCTCACTAAGGGTAAGACAGTTACTGCCTATAGGAAAATTAAAGAAACCTTTGGAGAAAAGAGAACCACTTGCATGGATATTAAGAGCTCAGATGGAAACCCAGCTCTAAGCAAAGAAGGGAAAGCAGAAAGGTGGAAGGAGTATATAGAGGGTCTTACAAGGGCGATGTTGTTAAGGACAATATTATAGAAATGGAAGAGAATGTACATGAAGTTGAGATATGATACTGCGTTAAGAGTTTGACAGAGCACTGGAATACCTAAGACAAAGCAAGGCCCCGGGAGTAGACAACATTCCATTAGAACTACTGACAGCCTTGGGAGAGCCAGTCCTGACAAAATTCTACCATCTGGTGAGCAAGATGTATGAGACAGGCGAAATACCCTCAGACTTCAAGAAGAATATAATAATTCCAATCCCACAGAAAGCAGGTGTTGACAGATGTGAAAGTTACCGAGCTATCAGATTAATAAACCACTGCTGCAAAATACTAACACGAATTCTTTACAGACGAATGGAAAAACTGGTAGAAGCCGACCTCGGGGAAGATCAGTTTGGATTCCGTAGAAATGTTGGAACACGTGAAGCTTACGACTTATCTTAGAAAATAGATTAAGGAAAGGCAAACCTACGTTTCTAGTATTTGTACACTTACAGAAAACTTTTGACAACGTTCACTGGAATACTCTCTTTCAAATTCTGAAGGTGGTAGGGGTAAAATACAGGGAGTAAAAGGCTGTTTACGATTTATACAGAAACCAGATGGCAGTTATAAGAGTCGAGGGACATGAAAGGGAAGCAGTGGTTGGGGAGGGAGTGATACAGTGTTGTAGCCTATACCCGAAGTTATTCAATCTGTATACTGAGCAAGCAGTAAAGGAAACAAAAGAAAAATTTGGAGTAGGAATTAAAATCCATAGAGAAGAAATAAAAACTTTGAGGTTTGCCGATGACATTGTAATTCTGTCAGAGACAGTAAAAGACAAGGTAGAGGAGCTGAATGGAATGGACATGGTCTTGAAATTAGGATATAAGATGAACATCAACAAAAGCAAAACGAGGATAATGAAATGTAGTCGAGTTAACTCGGGTGATGCTGAGGGAATTAGATTAGGAAATGAGACACTTAAAGTAGTAAAGGAGTTTTGCAATTTGGGGAGCAAAACAACTGATGATGGTCGAAGTAGAGAGGATATAAAATGTAGACTGGCAATGGCAAGGAAAACATTTATGAAGAAGAGAAATTTGTTAACATCGAGTACAGTCTCAGGAAGTCGTTTCTGAATGTATTTGTATGGAGTGTAGCCATGTATGGAAGTGAAACATGGTCGATAAATAGTTTGGACCAGAAGAGAATAGAAGCTTTCGAAATGTGGTGCTACAGAAGAAAGCTGAAGATTAGATGGGTAGATCACATAACTAATGAGGAGGTATTGAATATAATTGGGGAGAAGAGGGACTTGTGGCACAACTTGACTAGAAGAAGGGATCGGTTGGTAGGACATGTTCTAAGACATCGAGGGTAACCAATTTAGTTTCGGAGGGCAGCGTGGAGGGTAAAAATCGCAGAGGGAGACCAAGAGATGAATACACTAAACAGATTGAGAAAGATGTAGGTTGCAGTAGGTACTGGGAGATGAAGAACCTTGCCCAGGATAGAGTAGCATGGAGGGCTGCGTCAAACTAGTCTCTGGACGGAAGTCCACAACAACAACAAGATTGATAACATAAGAGGAATAAAAGAAGAAAGGAAAAAAATACCAGGAACATCACCAAAAAACCTACAGCAAGCCCTCATGCTAAGTATAAACAATTTTTATACAGTTTGTTGTATTTATTTAGTTTTTTTCATTTTTAGTTGTTTATATATATATATCACTAATATTATCATCACCCCCTCAAAGCATATATGTATATTTGTGTGTGTTAGGAGGATATATATATATATATATATATATATATATATATATATATATATATATATAAGGGCGAGTCAGGAGAAAAGGTATATGCTTTGAGGGGTGATAGTATTAGTGATTCTGAACAAAAAACTTGATATGGACGTGTAGTGGACTGGCCAGACAGCCAATCCACTATGACCGGTAGCCGAAAGGCACGCATTTAAGCTCACGCAGGCTGGCGTGAGGTCTGGAACAGGTCAGAGAAATAAGACTAGCAAAACAGGAGGTAACTGGTAGAATACTTAACTTTAATCCATAATTGGAGAACATCGGTCTGATGATACAGGCATCACAAGTTAAATATCTATTGATAATGGCGCCTTGCTAGGTCGTAGCAAATGACGTAGCTGAAGGCTATGCTAACTATCGTCTCGGCAAATGAGAGCGTATTTGTCAGTGAACCTTTCCTAGCAAAGTCGGCTGTACAACTGGGGCGAGTGCTAGTACGTCTCTCTAGACCTGCCGTGTGGCGGCGCTCGGTCTGCAATCACTGACAGTGGCTACACGCGGGTCCGGCGTATACTAACGGACCGCGGCCGATTTAAAGGCTACCACCTAGCAAGTGTGGTGTCTGGCGGTGACACCACAGGACGTATACCCTGTTACGAATGGTTTTTAGTTCCTGATATACAACACATTTAGTATTACTTTTGTACGTTTTCCTTGAATAACTCCAAATCCGCACCCTCCTGCGAAAACGTGGCGCAGTACAAAATTAAACTATATTGAATTTCTCCAAAAAAGATCCTATTAATTTTTTCTCTACAAGCAATGGTTCGGGCAAAGAGAGCGGGAGAATGTTGAAAAACTCTCTCAACGCACATGCGCTGAATCTTTCGTAGTTTTTGTAGGCCAATTTGAGGTAGTTTCCCAACTTGATAGATCGTAAGTATCCCGTATGAAAGTGTTCGTCTCAACTTGCTAGATGGGGAGACACAAAGATAGAACCACCAATGTAAAATCTCTGGCCATTGCCGATGATATTTCCATCATAACAAACAACAGAAAAGAAATCAAAGAAGCACTAGAGGCACTACATGAAATCACAGCCAGAACAGGACTACAAATTTCATATGAAAAAACCTGCTACATGGACGCAAAATCCAAAGACAGAAACCCATTGGTAAAAAAGTATGGAAAGGTAGCACAAGTAAAACGTTTGAGATACGTGGGAGAGATCATGCAGAAAACAGGACTTAATTCGACAGCCAATATAGAAAGAGTTGCAAAGCTACAATTACCTTACAGACGTACATGGAATCATAACAACAAAAGAAGTTTTCAAGTTAATGCCAAATTAAGTCATTACAAAACATTAGTCTTACCAGAAGCTTTGTATGCCTCAGAAACGAATGTAATCCGGGAAAGAATAAAAATCAAGGAAATGGAAAAGCAAAAGAGGAAAATTCTGAGAAAGATCTATGGGCAAGTTCAGAGACAGGGGATCTGGATAAAAAGACCGACAAAAGCACTGTACAAACAGACAGAGGCAATTACAGACAACGTCAGAGAAAGAAGGGCTAAATTCTATGTGTACATTTATAGGACGAACGGAAATAGGCTGATCAACAGGATTTTTAACATAGTGATGAGCATTATGTTGAAAACTTACTGGGCAAAGTGAACCATGGAAGATCTCAAGAAGCTAAGTACTAAATTTCTCCACAGAAGAAATAACAAACAGAGCAAAATCAGTTAACAGAAATTCAAAGAAACACCGAAAGACAAGAAACCAGGAAAGTAGTGGACAGAGGAAAGGAAGGAGGAACACACTGAATATATGAGGGGTTTTTGGGGAGAGAAAAGAAAGAGAAAAAATGTGCCATGTAAATTGATTGTGTTTTAACGACCTCCTCAATAGGATATATATATATAATGAGATCAAATTGTATTCGAAATAGGAAACTAAGAAAAATTCAAAGCTGATTTGAAGATTTGTATACGCTCATATGTATATATACTTCATCTATATATATTGTACAATAGAACTGGAGGGATACTGAGTCAAAACACAAAACAAAACCAGCAGGTGAACTAGGAGGGGTCAAGCTGAAGCAAATCAGATGGGAAACATATACAACAAAGAAAACACCTATCATTAGAAAAAAGAAACTAACAATCACCTTGCTGACAGAAAACAAGATTCAACATGTTGGCTTAGAGGTCTCAATATCAAGGCATTTGCAACCATTTCTCCAATAGGCCGTGATTATCGACTGCATGAAAGAAGGAAGAACCTGGGTGCAATATGATGTCTGTAGTGTATAAAGTCTCAGAAGATCGAGTGAGAAAGGACAATTGCGTCCAAATCCTAGATCAATTTGCCATATGACGTCGACAAGTAAAGTGTTGTCGTATCGTACCTATAGACGTAGAACGACTACATAAATACGTGTCACTAAGACGAATATGTAAAAGTCGCTCGTTCATTGGAATCAAGTTATGTACTACCTTATACCAAGATGACGCTACGCGCATCGGCTAGATCGGATGACTGATATTGCACCAAACTGTCGTCCAGTTTGTTTGCAGCAATCCTCTTTCAACGAGGTTCGGGCAAGGGACTGCTTGCCAACTAGTCTGTAGTAATTTCATGGTGAGGACGAGTCTCCACAAAATGTCAGACCCTAAATAGCTCACTGCAAAATGGAAGTCACAAATGTGTTTTTACTTATAATTTATGTGACCAACATCAGTAGAGGATTCAAGAGTAGCAGGAGGGACACAGAGAGATAAATGAGATGTGAATTTTGAGTGTCTTGAGTTATCATCAAAACAGTACATCGCACATATAACATCTGCCATGCCCAACCCCAAAGGATCGAGACTTTATGACCACCTCATACAGTAAGCAAAAGATATGTCTTCTTCATAAGAAATGACAAGACAATTGCCGCAGTTTCTCCGTCATCATCGCATAAGTTTGCAGAATAAATGGTCAGATTCGCACCTTGCAAGAGACCTTTATAAATCGCAATGAGCGGGTGAAGATCACACCTAATGTAAATCGGCAATTATGAGAACATTCGCCTATCAATATGTAATGCGAAAGGGATGACAGTCAATCGATGGTAATTAACACACCATTCCTATAGAATGCATGTCTTTGAGTAGAAGGTAGAATAGGGAACGCGATTCGAGTCACTTTTAGTATTAAAAATTCAGCTCCACAACGGCAAAGCGAAGCAGTGCTGAGGGAGTTACGCCAGAAACCACTTAGGGGTGGCAGGAAGGAGAACAACGGCCCCGGGCCAGGTTATTCAAGCTGGAGGGCTGTTTGTAGTGGGGGTATCTGCTCAAGGACAGAGAAGAAGCTTTAGAAAACTGCGTTACGGAATTCTAATGAGATACGAACAAAAGCAAGTGACGCTTTTTCGTCCAGCAAGTGTGACACATGGAAAAGTCAATGTACTTTAGACACCTAGAACGGGCACAAAAAGTCCAATTGGGGGAAACACCCTAGGAAGGAGAGAAATACTGAAGTTTCGATTGATAGAAGGGATGTTGAGAATGGCAAAGGGTGTTTCTACAAAATAAAAGGAACGCTCCTATTGGTCGAAAAAAGCCGTGACGTGAAAAAGGAACACAAGAGGAGGGAGGCAGGTCTGCCATGAGTAGGACAAGGGAGAAATTTTCTGGGACTCTTCTCTGAACTGGTGTGAAGTTCAGAATGGAGCGCTTAATGCTCCGTATGACGCAGAGAAGAAATTTGTGTGGACACTGTGTTCACAGTGGCTGCATTCCAGCTAAATTAGCTGTAGCAACGTTTAGCTCCGACTGTGGAGAAACGAACCAGCCAAATTAGTTAATTGTTCTTACGAGAACTGAGAGGACACTATAATATGCACAGTGCTCCAACCATGCGCTTGTATATCGCCAAATAATAAGACGAGGGCTGAGAACACGTTTTCTCACATAACGAGAAACGTAGGGAAAATTTCTGCTGGGAAGTTCAGCAAAGGCCAGATTAGTTTTGTAAGAATTTCAGTGGGAGAGATCGCCCTTTCTGACAGCAGCACGTCGCAGCTTAAGGTAAATACCGTGTGCAGAGGCGTAAACTTTGTTGGTTCACCAGCTTGCGTCCACTGTAAACTCGAGCGGCCATGGGTGATCTCGCACTCACTTGCCTAACTATCCACCGCAGACTTGATTGTCATCCCAAACAGTGCTGAACTTTGAACCGGAATCGGACAAGTTTCGTAGTATTGACCAACATCATAACATATGTGTAGGAGCAATTTTGTAAAGAAACGTCCAATTAAACTTTCATATTATTGTGCTTAGGATTAATGTAAAGAAACTTCCAGTTAAACTTTCATAATATTGTGTTTAGGATTAATGTACTTTCAGAAGAGTTAATATTTAACATTGGTATGTATCAACTTATTTCTCCTTTTGATGTTGGCAAGATGCGTTATGCTTTGCGCTGTTTTTATTTTGGCGAGTTGCAACTGTGTGAAAAGCTGGAATTTGGTGAGAAATATTGCGACATTAAACTTGTCATTTCACCTTACACAGATGTTCTCAATTCTAGAATAAGCAAAACAAAATCAAACACACCCTTACAATGAGGGAAGCAGATAAAGTTGGGCCACGTAATAAGCTTTGTGTAAGACACATGTATCCATGTTCTAGTATCGCTCCCTGATTTTTCCGTAACAGAATTTCAGTTGAGTGTCGCCATTTTGAGTGGTCAACGATCAATGATGATAAGGAGAGACGTATGCTGATCCACTGCAGTAGCCCATGGAACATCGGCGTCATGAAAAGCTAGCAAAATAAGAAACCTGAACTTACCTTCATTAAGTACTGCACATGAACTGCGACAATAATCATTGTTTACAGGCTTCAGTGGAGGTATCTCTTCACAATTGCGGTGTAGAACCATCACATCAACCTCATATGCATGACCATCTATAGACCGTCCGGAAAGCATCGAGCCTTTCATCTGGGGTGCTAGCATCCGGAGTAGGGGCTCCAGAGACAACACAAACAAAATCATTGATAGCGGGCATCCTTGAGACACTCCCCAATGGATATTTATCATGGGCATCAGTTGGCCATGAACAACCACCGAAGCTGAAATACCCATAAGCAGACTTCAGAGCGCTTGATGTAAGTCAACAGCGAAATTCACTGTCTCCAGAAACCGAAGCAAGATGTCGTGATTAACACGATCACATGCATTATCAAAGTCTAGGAAGGCAAGGTGTAAGGGATCCGTGATCCCACGAACGTAGATATTAGTATCCGACACCCAGGTCGATAGCAGACAGGAGTCGATTATCGAGCGCTGCAGGAGGCAGTGAGATTAGTGTCGGGTGAAACCAGTACTGGGACGACTCGCAAAGATAAAAAAATGGTGGTCGAGCTGAGTACGGTGTCAATGGCAGATGTGCCGAGTGAGGAGTAAACGGTAAATTCACTGGCATGTGACAAATGAGCGCGTCCCCTTATCGTCGTCGGGTTGACCCTCATCAATACAGATTAGCGAGTGTATAAAACGAAAAGTGACAAGTGCCGAATTACGCGTTTCGCCTCAACCGCGTCGGCCAGCAAAAACCATGGATTGCGATGAGGATTGTTGTGAATGTTAACGATAACCATTGCGTGTGACAAGGTGCTTAAAATCAGCAACCAATAAAGGATATAACCGTAACTAAACGTGTAAGGCGAAGGTAGCAGCTGCCTCAGAATTTGTTTGTTAATAGAAAATACATATCAGTTTGTATATCGGAACCTTTGTGGTCTTTAATAATGGAAAAACTTTCAATCATCAACTATTCCATCTCAGAACAGCCGCACTCTGTCCGAATACCCCGGAAACCAGAGCAGAAAAATCGATGGCCTTTCATCCATTAAGCACACTGTCAAATAATCATAATAATTAACTGTTTGGCGGCTTTGGTAAATCATACAAAACCCAATAAAGGACATAACAGGGGTGTTTCAATGGGCACTACGGGCACATCTTACAGCAGCAACTGAAACCACGTCACGACACTCGACTATAGAGGTAAGAATGGTGGGACCAGGTATGCTTTGATGTTTTACAACAATCACCTCCATCAGAGCCAACATCCTACTATTACCTGTCCTCAACACAGTCTTATAATCAAAGTTTAACAGAGTAATTGGGCGACAGCTATAAGGGGAAGCCGGTCCAGGGAGTTTCGGCATTAATACAATTTTTCCCGCATTGAACGAGGTCGGCACAACTCTACCCTGTAACACTCATTCACAGACACATCAGGGTAGCATCCAGAAACGGCCAAAATCGCACGTAAAATTCCTTGAGAAGTCCATCCAGACCTAGAGACTTTTGAGAAGGCTATCCCTCAACAAGTTTTTAAACTTCCTCAGGCTGCAATGCAGCTAAGAGCGTTTCCTTACGTTCAGTTGTAAGTGCCGTATCCAGGATGCTGACTAGTGGGTCGCAAAAGGTTGCGTGAACTCATCGACATCGTAGCTGTCTACATAGTATTGGTGTAAGACACGCACTATATCAGCTTGCTCCGAAACGATATGTCCCATATTTGTCGTGAGAGATTGAATACAAGCGCATCGTCGACGAGTCTGATGCCGAAGAAAATGATATAAGGATGTCAGTTCTTCCGTCACCAACGAACGTGGCTTGGATCGCATTTTCACCCCTTCCATTTCTATTACTTTCAAGGTCAACAATTTTGCCTCTACAAGCCTAACATCCGCAATTCTCAGAGGGGCGGGATCCAGAGCATCATAAAGTTCACGCGGGATGGAATAGTAATATTCGTAAGTTCTCCGAGAGTCTCGCGCCTTAGCAGCACAGAAAAGTATCAAAGATGGCCTGAGCCTCGGTTTGGTCAGCTGTGTCCATCGAGATAGGGGTCAGCTAGGTGAGCGACGTTTAACATCCAGAGTGTGCGAAACAGATTGACTGGTTTCCGTTATAGGTTGAGGGTTGTAGTCACAGCGCAGTGATCCGTAAAGGAAACTGAGATTACTTCAGCATTAAGATAGAATCACACAGGCAACCTGATATGTAAAACATATCTGACCTGCTAGTAGAAGTCCCAGTGAAGTGGGTAAATTTAACAAACGTCTGGTATTTACACAACCAGGCGTCTTGCAATCATAAGGAGCGGACAAATTCATGTAATTCGCGACAGAAATTAAAATTGGGAGATTGACCTGCAGGACGCAACACACAGTTAAAGTCACCATCCGGTAGAATACCCGGAGGACTCTTAAGCAACAGATAAATAATATTCTCTCTATAAAAACGCGAACGATTCACTGCGTGACCAGTCCCAGAATGAGCATGTAAAAGAACAAAGGTAAGATTAAAAAGTTGACAAGCTATAACACAGCCAGAATCCAACATTTCCACCTTGTCGATAGGAATGCCTTCGAGCAAAAATAAGGCGGTCCCCACAGCAAATTATGGTGCTGCATTAAAGATCACACGAAAACCAAGTAAGGAAAAATGCCTAAATAACACATCCTGTAAGAAGACTACGTCCGCACAAGAATCATAAATGAAGTCACACAGAGAAGCCAATAGCAATTCTGATTCCACACGATTAAAATTTAAGGAAAGAAACGTGTGGCTTGGGTCATTGATCACAGCTATACAGGGATGTAGAGGAAGTCTAAGCAGAATTAGGTACACAGCTGAGAGTGAAAGCCCATTGCGGAATCCTCAGAGGAAACGGGGGACAAAAACCGCCGTCATCGCAACCTTTTGTCTTAGATTTAATACGTGCCACCGCACGGTCAGGTTGTATACATTTTCTGATGATGGCCTCTGCAGACACAGGTGTGGGAGAGTCATAGGCACAGCTTCCTGCCCCTCAGAACAAGGGTCAGGTAATGCAGTTCCAGTCACTAGAGCGGTAGCATTCTCTGGAACGGCCAATGCAACAGGTTGTTAATTTTATTTCCTCGGGAGTTGCTGTAGGTAGAATATTCAGGAAACCTTCGGCAGCTGAAGGCGAAGGAACAGGAGGACATTGCATCGTCGCAGACTCTAACGGATGACACAAAGACGAAGGGGGGGGGGGGGCACTGCTCCCTCTCTACAAACAGCAGCTCAGAAGGAGCTACTTCGCGAGCAGGGAGCAGGAGGGATGCTGGAGATAACTTCTTCGCCACTCACCATACTAAGGACGTTAGGTATCGCAGCATAGAGCGGTAATTCATTGACATGATTATCAGAATCGACTTTCTGTTCATTATGATCCGAAGCAGAAGTAGGTCCAACGGCGAGAGGGGATGAATAAGATCAGCAAACGTCAGTTTGTGACGCTGCACTAATGACGGCTTTAATATAAAAACCCTCCGTGGGGAATTAGACCGAAAGTGACCACTTTCGTTACATAGGAAGCAGGTTCCCTCTTGCCCAGCATACGTGACAGAGAACGTGGTAATATGGAATGTGATGGAATATTGCGTTTGACTTGCATTTCCACGGAACGAATTCCACTATAACACTGTAATCTGTACTGAGTAGACCAACGTTGACGACGGACGTTTTTGACGGTTATTACAAGGAGTCAATATGTCCTTTAGAAACTTGTCACCAACGTCCGGCAGGAGGTTGAACATTCGAACATTGGTATAATCAATTTTAGCATCCGCGAGTGACACCATACTTACGGAATTATCGCCATGCTTGAAATTTTCTGGAAAGTTCTATGGGACCAAACTGCTGAGGTCATCGGTCCCTAAGCTTACACGCTACTTAATCTATCGTAAACTAACTTACGCTAAGGACAACACACAATCCAATGGCCGAGGGGGGACTCTAACCTCTGACGGGGAATGACGCGCGAACCTGACAAGGCGCCTGAGACCACACTTCTACCCGGCGCGGCGCGATGCTTGAACAGGAATTGAGAACCATGTCGCGACAGTAATCTTTCAGTGTGAAGGGGATTCATAAATTTCATGTAAAATACGTACAAGCCTGCTTCAAAAGAAGTGGTGTTGGTCTGACGATTCGTAGACCATAGGTGAATGCCCCAGCCTACTCACCGGATGTAAATAGATATCCATAGCCACCTGGATTTTTTACCGGAATCACGTACTCCTACAACCGTCTGGGCACTGTAACTTTCGGGCATACGTGTATGCCTGTAGCCACGATAGGGTTACATGACCTGTGTAGGTGTTTTGGCTGGTTCCCAAAGGCAAAGAATTTTACTACTCTCAACCTTAGTTAGGCTTATTACTAAATTCCGCTAGCCTTGAATCAAAACCAGTAACTGATTTTACCACCAACAGCAATCTCTATTGGTTTTGTTTTTCCTTTATTGTATTTCAGTTCCCCATCAGGGCGGGCTGGCAGCAGGAGATGCGCTGCTCTTCAGCCGAAAGACATAGAACAAACAATAAAAGACATTTAAAAATATACAAAGGGGAAAGCATATTGAACATAGATATAAAAAAGGGGGAACATCATGGAAGACAATAGACAAAAAAAAGGGCGAATGTAAAAGGGAGATAAAAACCGTGGGATGTGGGAAGGAAAGAGGCAAGAATGGGGTGCAGGGTCTCGGGGGGGGGGGGGGGGGAAGGAGGAAAATCCGCTCTGGGAGAAAGAGGGGAGAGGAAAAAGGGGGCCCTAGGGAGGGGGTGGGGGAACTAGGCCAGGTTATAGTTGGAAGCAAGGGTAGATGTAATGGCGAAGTTCATCATCCGGGAGGGGAAGGCACAGGAAATTGCCCTGATGAAGCAGATGGAGGGTGTGGGGGAGGTGGGGAGAGGGAGGGATACAGCGACAGAGGCGCAGCAACGAGTAGGGGGTGGGGGGGAGGGGGTGGAGACGAAGAAGGAAACCAGAGGGTGGGGGGAATCAAGCCTGTGGACAATGTAAAGTATGTGGAGATGTAGGAGGAACAGAAGGAGGTGGAGGGAGGGGATGAGTTCATACAGGAGCCATGTGGGGGAAGGAAGGCTGAGACAGAAGGCAAGGTGGAGCACATGGTGTCCGAGGATTTGGAGGGCCTTGTAGAAGCGGGTGGGTGCGGAGATCAGGCAACGCTGGCATAACAGAGGATAGGACAGATGAGGGATTTATAGGTGTGGAGGATGGTAAAAGGATGCAATCCCCATGTCCGGCCAGACAGGAGTTTCAGAAGGCAGAGGCAGGAATGGGCTTTCTGCTGGATGGCCTGGAGGTGAGGGGTCCAGGTGAGGTGACGGTTGAGGGTGGGGCCAAGGTATCTCAGGGTGGGGGTGAGCTAGATGGAACAACCTTAAAGGGTGAGGTAGAAATCATGGAGACGAAAGGAGCGGGTGGTGCGGCCTATGATGATTGCCTGGGTTTTGGAGGGGTTGAGACAAAGGAAACACTGGTTATACCAAGTGGTGAACTGGTTAAGGTGGGTTTGCAGGGTACGGTGGGACTGTTGAAGGGTAGGACAGAGGGCCAGGAAGGCAGTGTCATCAGCATACTGGAGAAGGTGGACATGTGGGGTTGGCATATCAGCCATATACAAGAGGTAAAGGAGAGGGGAGAAGACAGAGCCCTAGGGAACGCCAGCAGTGGAATAAAAGATACGGGAGTTGGTGTTGTAGAGGGTGAGATAGGCAGAATGGTGCGAGAGGAAGGAAGTGACCAGACGGACAAAACTGATAGGCAGGGCATAGGTTTGGAGTTTAAAGAGTAGATCGGGATGCCATAACTGGTCATAGGCATTTTGAAGGTCAAGGGAAACAAAAATGGCAGAGCAATGGGAGCTAAGCTGGAGGGACAGAAAGTGAATTAGGTTAAGTAGCTGGTCTTCAGCGGAGAAGGAGGAGTCGGAAGCCACACTGGGTAAGAGGGAGGAGGTGGTGTTAAGGTGATGATGGATATGGTATCTTTATTAGTTTTTTTCCTTTGTTGTTATTTTAACACCTTACATAAGGTGGGCTGGCAGCAGCATATTATGCTGCTCTTCAGCCTCAAGTTGTACAATTAAAATGCAAAGGAGACACAGAAGATGCAATACAAAGTGGTGGGCAAAAATACCATAGACACAGAAACAAACAACACGAAGCCGTTCACACTCGATGAAAAAAAAAGCACTAAAACTGTCGGCACGGCGCACAAACACTGACGACTTCGACGGCACAGGTGAACGAAGGAGCATGATGGCGAAGAGCACTAAACACAGACAAGATGGCACACACACGAGAAACTGAGGGCAATGATCTCCGGCGCGTGAAGGTCCACTTAGTGTGTGTGAGTCCGGGGACCTGCCATGAGGGGAAGAAGGTGATGGGGGAGGGAGAGTGGAGAGCAAAGATGCCAAGGGCAGAGGGGATGGGGGAGGAATGAAGGTAATGGGGTAGGGGAAGCCCAGGGAGTAGGGGGCAGAGAGGGAGGAGGGAGGGAAAGGGGAGAGAAGGGAGAGTGGGTGCCCATAAGAACAAACACAGGAAGAGGGAGGAAGGATCAAAGTTGGTAGGAGGGGTAGATGGAGGGGAGGAGGGTACCATCAGGGAGGGGGAGCTGGCGGAAGCCACCTTGGGAGAGGGTATGGAGAGTGGAAAGATGGAGAGCAGGTGGGACGTGGAAATACAGGTGTGGCAGTGGACAGGGGTGGGAGAGGATGGGAGAGACAAGTGTGTGAGGGGGATCTAATTTACGGGAGGTGTATAGGATCCGTATCCGTTGGAGGAAGAGAAGGAGGTGGGGGAATAGAATAAGATCGTACAGGATCCGCGTGGGGGAGGGGAGAATGATACGATTGGCGAGGCGGAGAGCATGGCGTTCAAGGATTTGAAGGGATTTGTAAAAGGTGGGAGGGGCGGAGATCCAGGCAGGGTAGGCATAGCAGAGGATAGGGCGGATGAGGGATTTATAGGTGTAGAGGATGGTGAAGGGGTCCAGACCCCATGTATGGCCAGAAAGGAGCTTGAGGGGATGGAGCCTGGAGCGTGCCTTGGCTTGGATTGTCTGGAGATGGGGGGTCCAGGAGAGGCGACGGTCGAGGGTGACGCCAAGGTAATTAAGGGTGGGGGTGAGGGCTCTAAGACGGCCATAGATGGTGATATAGAAATCGATGAGGCGAAAGGAAGGGGTGGTTTTGCCTACAATGGTCGCCTGGCTTTTGGAAGGATTGACATTAAGCAACCACTGTCGCTGCAGTTTAGTGCATAAGTGACTAGTGATGGGCTAATGTACATGAGTTTCTACAGACTGTGTTGTTTTATGACATATGGGTATATGTGCTCGCAATATATAACAGCGTCACGAATGTATTTAATAGTAATGGCAACGACATATAAATGTGTTAACTCATTTTAAGTTTATATGGCTTAAAGCCATAAAAATGTTAGTAACATGCTTACGCAATTGCATTTTTCAGTCTGTGTAATGGCCCGAATATCAAGATACGCAACAATTTTTTAAAATAATTTTCAAATATTCTGTATTTTTCAGCTGCACTTTATAATGGCCTAAGGCCGAAACTGCAATCGTGAGATAAAGAAAATGTTACAGTCACTGGCGTCTATATGATGTCTTTTATAAAACCACCAAAATCGTTTTTACGCTAATCGACTGCAGACGAATATAGTCGACAAACGGACTGAATGTCGTCGTCGTACCCTGGACAAGATCACTGTCAACTGTCCGAAAAACTCCTTGAGCCCGTCTCCATGGACAGCAATCATCAAGATGTCATGAAATGTCACTGACGTCAAAATCGATGGCTTACCTGTCCACACGCTAGTTGACTTCGCCGCTTTTTTTCCTGTAATGTCGGAAGCGTATCGGCGTCTGCTAAAACCGACTATGATCTGCGATATGAGAGCAGTTGTGCTGAAATTCGCAAATGAGAGATACCTCCCGCCAACAGGAACATATATTGCAACAATAACTACCTTCGAATTTGTCGTTTTAAGAGCATGTAGACACGACGTTATCCTCAGAAGTGAATTCTTACAGGCATCACAAGCAATCATGTACTGTGGAAGATCAGAGCTTCAAACTGACGGATCTGTTCCAACAAACAGACTTAACACAGATTGCTCTGGGTGACTATTTGCCTTTGAAGACGTTGCTATTCACATATCAACAGCGAGACACGTTCCAGTCGTCAGTCAAGATTCACAGATAAACTGAGATGCTTTTCTCGATTTTCGAAAAGCTACTTAGGCTCACAAAAGAAATCTACTTGCCAGCGACTATTATAGCCATTGTTGGTGGTCAAAGAGAACTTACATTCAGTAATCATTTCGAGCACACACAACTCATCCCTAAAGGTATGTTTAGAGGCAACCAAAGCAGTCCAGAAAGATTATCTTGTATTGTATTATATGGAAGTGGGACCTAGAAAAGACGGAGAGGCTGCGTCACCGCCGTATCCCTCAGTGGTTCCCAATCCCACAACAGGCTACAGCAGTCCACTCACCTCATCGCCACCTCACACCGAACCCAGGGTCACCGTGCTCTTCAACCCCCAAGTGCCCCCCCCTCCACCGCCACCCCCCCCCCCCCTCCCCCACCTCGGGAACGCCTCACATCAGTTGAGTGTAACTCCAATGTTTGCGTTGTAGAGTAATTATGGTGTATGCTTACGTGGAGATAGTATTTGCGCAGCAATCGCCGAAATAGCGTAACTGAGGCGGAATAAGGGAACCAGCCCTCATTTGCCGAGGCAGATAGATAACCACCCAAAAAACCCTCCACAGAGTGGCCGGCACACCGGACCATGACATTAATCCACCGGGCGGATTCGTGCCCGGAAAGCAGTGCGTTAGACCGCACGGCCAACTCATCTCAGTGCCATCGATGAATTATCGTTCTGCATTTGCTATACACAAAACGCAGGGGAACAGGCTGCTCCCAAACTTCCTCTAGGATCTGGTCTGACTGAGAAACAATATCGACGTGTAATAGGCATTCTGAGTCAGGTTTCAGATGCTTTTAAATCTCGAGTGGGGAAAGGACAGACCAATTAGCGCATGATAAAATGTCTTATCAACACTGGGGATCATTTAACAATAATCCAGTCACTGAATGACGGATTGACGGCCGGTGTGACCGAGCAGTTCTAGGCGCTACAGTCTGGAGCCGCGCGACCGCTACGGTCACAGATTCGAATCCTGCCTCGGGCGTGGATGTGTGTGATGTCCTTAGGTTAGTTAGGTTTAAGTAGTTCTAACCTGGGACCGTAGAGGTCGCGGGGTTTCAGACTGTAGCGCCTAGAACCGCTCAGCCACTCCGGCCGGCCGATACATTGAACTATTTCTGAGTTAATTAGAACTGATGTCAGAAAAATCGGACTGTTGTGTGTGCAAATTCAAGTTTATACCACATACTATTAGTGTTAGTTGTTCTCACAGCATAGCATAGATGATAGCGCAAATATTTTTTTATTACTCTCTTGTTCAGTTTCAGGAAACAAAGCACATTTTTGGAAACACCGTCTCTGATGGACCGCTTGAATTCACGTCCGTCATTGTTAACTGCAATGATCGCTAACACGGAAATGGTGCAACAAACCGCATTTTTTCGTAACAGTTATTTCTCCACACAACATATTTTGCAATGGCGTTAGAAGCTTTCCAGGCTGTTTCTGACCACACTGTATAAAAGGAACTAATAACCAATAAAACAGAGATCATTGTGCAACGTCTCAGCTCATCTGCAGCCAGAGATCGTGAAGGATTTCCGTAATCTAGTCTACATCTACATCTACATTTATACTCCGCAAGCCACCCAACGGTGTGTGGCGGAGGGCACTTTACGTGCCACTGTCATTACCTCCCTTTCCTGTTCCAGTCGCGTATGGTTCGCGGGAAGAACGACTGTCTGAAAGCCTCCGTGCGCGCTCTAATCTCTCTCATTTTACATTCGTGATCTCCTCGGGAGGTATAAGTAGGGGGAAGCAATATATTCGATACCTCATCCAGAAACGCACCCTCTCGAAACCTGGCGGGCAAGCTACACCGCGATGCAGAGCGCCGCTCTTGCAGAGTCTGCCATTTGAGCTTGTTAAACATCTCCGTAACGCTATCACGGTTACCAAATAACCCTGTGACGAAACGCGCCGCTCTTCTTTGGATCTTCTCTATCTCCTCCGTCAACCCGATCTGGTACGGATCCCACACCGATGAGCAATACTCAAGTATAGGTCGAACGAGTGTTTTGTAAGCCACCTCCTTTGTTGATGGACTACATTTTCTAAGGACTCTCCCAATGAATCTCAACCTGGTACCCACCTTACCAACAATTAATTTTATATGATCATTCCACTTCAAATCGTTCCGCACGCATACTCCCAGATATTTTACAGAAGTAACTGCTACCAGTGTTTGTTCCGCTATCATATAATCATACAATAAAGGATCCTTCTTTCTATGTATTCGCAATACATTACATTTGTCTATATTAAGGGTCAGTTGCCACTCCCTGCACCAAGTGCCTATCCGCTGCAGATCTTCCTGCATTTCGCTACAATTTTCTAATGCTGCAACTTCTCTGTATACTACAGCATCATCCGCGAAAAGCCGCATGGAACTTCCGACACTATCTACTAGGTCATTTATATATATTGTGAAACGCGATGGTCCCATAACACTCCCCTGTGGCACGCCAGAGGTTACTTTAACGTCTGTAGACGTCTCTCCATTGATAACAACATGCTGTGTTCTGTTTGCTAAAAACTCTTCAATCCAGCCACACAGCTGGTCCGATATTCCGTAGGCTCTTACTTTGTTTATCAGGCAACAGTGCGGAACTATATCGAACGCCTTCCGGAAGTCAAGAAAAATAACATCTACCTGGGAGCCTGTATCTAATATTTTCTGGGTCTCATGAACAAATAAAGGGAGTTGGGTCTCACACGATCGGTGTTTCCGGAATCCATGTTGATTCCTACATAGTAGATTCTGGGTTTCCAAAAACGACATGATACTCGAGCAAAAAACATGTTCTAAAATTCTACAACAGATCGACGTCAGAGATATAGGTCTATAGTTTTGCGCATCTGCTCGACGACCCTTCGTGAAGACTGGGACTACCTGTGCTCTTTTCCAATCATTTGGAACCTTCCGTTCCTCTAGAGACTTGCGGTACACGTCTGTTAGAAGGGGGGCAAGTTCTTTGGCGTACTCTGTGTAGAATCGAATTGGTATCCCGTCAGGTCCAGTGGACTTTCCTCTGTTGAGTGATTCCAGTTGCTTTTTTATTCCTTGGACACTTATTTCGATGTCAGCCGTTTTTTCGTTTGTGCGAGGATTTAGAGAAGGAACTGCAGTGCGGTCTTCCTCTGTGAAACAGCTTTGGAAAAAGGTGTTTAAGTATTTCAGCTTTACGCGTGTCATCCTCTGTTTCAATGCCATCATCATCCCGGAGTGTCTGGATATGCTGTTTCGAGCCACTTACTGATTTAACGTAAGACCAGAACTTCCTAGGATTTTCTGTAAGTCGGTACATAGAATTTTACTTTCGAATTCACTGAACACCTCACGCATAGCCCTCCTTACGCTAACTTTGACATCGTTTAGCTTCTGTTTGTCTGAGAGGTTTTGGCTGCGTTTAAACTTGGAGTGAAGCTCTCTTTGCTTTCGCAGTAGTTTCCTAACTTTGTTGTTGTACCACGGTGGGTTTTTCCCGTCCCTCACAGTTTTACTCGGCACGTACCTGTCTAAAACGCATTTTACGATTGCCTTGACCTTTTTCCATAAACACTCAACATTGTCAGTGTCGGAACAGAAATTTTCTTTTTGATCTGTTAGGTAGTCTGAAATCTGCCTTCTATTACTCTTGTTAAACTAGTAAACTTTCATCCCTTTTTTGTATTCCTATTAACTTCCATATTCAGGGATGCTACAACGGCCTTATGATGACTGATTCCCTGTTCTGCACATACAGAGTCGAAAAGTTCGGGTCTGTTTGTTATCAGTGGGTCCTAGATGTTATCTCCAGGAGTCGGTTCTCTGTTTAATTGCTCGAGATAAGTTTCGGATAGTGTACTCAGTATAATGTCACTCGATGCTCTGTCCCTACCACCCGTCCTAAACGTCTGAGTGTCCCAGTCTATATCTGGTAAATTGAAATCTCCACCTAAGACTATGACATGCTGAGAAAATTTATATGAAATGTATTCCATATTTTCTCTCAGTTGTTCTGCCACTAATGCTGCTGAGTCGGGAGGTCGGTAAAAGGAGCCCATTATTAACCTAGCTCGGTTGTTGAGTGTAACCTCCACCCATAATAATTCACAGGAACTGTCCACTTCTACTTCACTACAGGATAAACTACCACTAACAGCGACGAACACTCCACTACCGGTTGCATGCAATCTATCCTTTCTAAACACTGTCTGTACCTTTGTAAAAAATTCGGCAGAATTTATCTCTGGCTTCAGCCAGCTTTCTGTACCTATAACTATTTCAGCTTCGGTGCTTTCTATCAGCGCTTGAAGTTCCGGTACTTTACCAACGCAGCTTCGACAGTTTACAATTACAATACCGATTGCTGCTTGGTCCCCGCATGTCCTAACTTTGCCCCGCACCCGTTGAGGCTGTTGCCCTTTCTGTACTTGCCCAAGGCCATCTGACCCAAAAAAACCGCCCAGCCCACGCCACACAACCCCTGCTACCCGTGTAGCCGCTTGTTGCGTGTGGTGGACTCCTGACCTATCCAGCGGAACCCGAAACCCCACCACCTTATGGCGCAAGTCGAAAAACCCGCAGCCCACACGGTCGCAGAACCGTCTCAGCCTCTGATTCAGACCCTCCACTCGGCTCTGTACCAAAGGTCCGCAGTCAGTCCTGTCGACGATGCTGCAGATGGTGAGCTCTGCTTTCATCCCGCTAGCGAGACTGGAAGTCTTCACTTGCGATTAATGAAGACACTAGACCGAATTACACGTATACATCCTCGATGAAGTGTATAAAATGCATGGTATAAGGGTAACATCTTCGACTGTTACTCATAATGTCGTTTGTCCCGGCTTTCAATCTAGGCACTGTCAATATTTTGATAGAAATTATCAGCAATGGCGGCCAAGGGCTTGCAGCATTAGAAGTCACTCTCGTTCTGCCGAAGGCCTTCCCCAGTAATCGACATGGGCTCTGCACACTCACCTTGGTGGGTAACACTGCCCCTAAAAGGCGGAAGTATCAGCAATAATCAACTGTTCGAGCATGCAGAAGGTAAGTGAAACGGTTGAATTAAAGATTTATAAGATGTGTCTACAGGACAAGTGGCCTGTAACTGAAAAAACAAATAATTTATGAAGATCTGTTCTTTGGCAAATGATACTCCATTGGCAAATGATTCTGGATTAGTCCCCTATTGGGGGTCTCCCAATATCAACAGAAAATGGTGCAACTGGAATGGTTAATTAAGAATAGGAAGATAGGCAGAGAGTAAACTACTGTGAACATTTCAGTGATAGGTTTCTTCTCATTAGAATCAACAGCAAACCAACGCCGACAACAATGGTTGAGCCGGCCAGAGTGGCGTAGCGGTTAAAGGCGCTACAGTCTGGAACCGCACGACCGCTACGGTCGCAGGATCGAATCCTGCCTCGGGCATGGATGTGTGTGATGTCCTTAGGTTAGTTAGGTTTAAGTAGTTCTAAGTTCTAGGGGACTTATGACCACAGCAGTTGAGTCCCGTAGTGCTCAGAGCCATTTGAACCACAATGGTTGAGGTATGCCAGCCAACGTTACAAGTAGAACATGAAGAATTGAGAAAATATATGAAGATACTGAACGAGCTAATCACTACGTAAAGGGATAGGGAAATCTAACCACCTTGGTGGATTGGGTTGTGGTTTTAGGGGAATGTGTTGAGGAAAGGATTACGGAGGAATATTGGCTTGGTAATAGGAATCAAAGAGGAAAGAGTGTGATAGAGTTCTTCAAAAAATTTTAGCTAGTAATATCAAATACTCTGTTCAACCATCACAAGAGGTATAGGTGTAATTCGAAAAGACTTCGAGACACAGAAGATACCAGTGGATTACATATTGGTCAGGCAGTGTGTCCGTAATGAGGTATTGGATTTCGTAAGATCACATTATAATAATGAAGAGCAGAGCGAAGTTGAAGAATCTGTGAGGCATGAAGACGTAATAAGGAACAGTGGTAGGCCTTTGAAGTTTGCTGGGATGTGGATATAGTGATAAGCAATATCACAGTAGGCAGCTTAGTTGAAAAGGAGTGGACACCTCTAAAAAGTGCAATCACGGCTGTTGTAGAGACAAAGATAGGTATTAGGAAGGCAATTGCGACGGCACCTTTGGTAACAGAAGAAATATTTCAACGGGTCGAAGAAAGAATCCAGAGAAAGGGAGGTACACCACAATGTAAACCACTCAGGAATGAAATACCTAGGATGTCACGGAAAACACGGCGAAAAGGCTGCAGGAAAAATGCGAAGAAATCAAAAAGGAAATAAACGTATGAAGGACTGATTTTGCATATAGAAAAGTCAGAAAATCTTCGGTGAAATTACAGGGTGTTTCAAAAATGACCGGTATATTTGAAACGGCAATAAAAACTAAACGAGCAGCGATAGAAATACACCGTTTGTTGCAATATGCTTGGGACAACTGTACATTTTCAGGCAGACAAACTTTCGAAATTACAGTAGTTACAATTTTCAACAACAGATGGCGCTGCGGTCTGGGAAACTCTATAGTACGCTATTTTCCACATATCCACCATGCATAGCAATAATATGGCGTAGTCTCTGAATGAAATTACCCGAAACCTTTGACAACGTGTCTGGCGGAATGGCTTCACATGCAGATGAGATGTACTGCTTCAGCTGTTCAATTGTTTCTGGATTCTGGCGGTACACCTGGTCTTTCAAGTGTCCCCATAGAAAGAAGTCACAGGGGTTCATGTCTGGCGAATAGGGAGGCCAATCCACGCCGCCTCCTGTATGTTTCGGATAGCCCAAAGCAATCACACGATCATCGAAATATTCATTCAGGAAATTAAAGACGTCGGCCGTGCGATGTGGCCGGGCAAAATCTTGCATAAACCAGGAGGTGTTCGCAGTGTCGTCTAAGGCAGTTTGTACCGCCACAAATTCACGAAGAATGTCCAGATAGCGTGATGCAGTAATCGTTTCGGATCTGAAAAATGGACCTATGATTCCTTTGGAAGAAATGGCGGCCCAGACCAGTACTTTTTGAGGATGCAGGGACGATGGGACTGCAACATGGGGCTTTTCGGTTCCCCATATGCGCCAGTTCTGTTATTGACGAAGCCGTCCAGGTAAAAATAAGCTTCGTCAGTAAACCAAATGCTGCCCACATGCATATCGCCATCATCAATCCTGTGCACTATAACGTTAGCGAATGTCTCTCGTGCAGCAATGGTAGCGGCGCTGAGGGGTTGCCGCGTTTGAATTTTGTATGGATAGAGGTGTAAACTCTGGCGCATGAGACGATACGTGGACGTTGGCGTCATTTGGACCGCAGCTGCAACACGGCGAACGGAAACCCGAGGCCGCTGTTGGATCACCTGCTGCACTAGCTGCGCGTTGCCCTCTGTGGTTGCCGTACGCGGTCGCCCTACCTTTCCAGCACGTTCATCCGTCACGTTCCCAGTCCGCTGAAATTTTTCAAACAGATCCTTTATTGTATCGCTTTTCGGTCCTTTGGTTACATTAAACCTCCGTTGAAAACGTCGTCTTGTTGCAACAACACTGTGTTCTAGGCGGTGGAATTCCAACACCAGAAAAATCCTCTGTTCTAAGGAATAAACCATGTTGTCTACAGCACACTTGCACGTTGTGAACAGCACACGCTTACAGCAGAAAGACGACGTACAGAATGGCGCACCCACAGACTGCGTTGTCTTCTATATCTTTCACATCACTTGCAGCGCCATCTGTTGTTGAAAATTCTAACTACTGTAATTTCGAAAGTTTGTCCGCCTGAAAATGTACTGTTGTCCCAAGCATATTGCAACAAACGGTGTATTTCTATCGCTGCTCGTTTAGTTTTTATTGCCGTTTCAAATATATCGGTCATTTTTGAAACACCCTGTAAAAGCAAGGGTGGCAACATTAAGAGTGCGATGGATATTCCACTGTTGAACGCCAATGAGAAAGTAGACAGATAGAAAGAGTACACTGATGGCATCTATGAGGGAAATGAATTGTCTGATGTCTCCACAGAAAAGGTTGGAATCCATGCAAAAGAGGTAAGGGATTCAGTATTAGAGTGAGAATTTAAAAGAGATTCGAAACATCTGAGATCAAATAACGAAGGAAAAGATAGACAACACTTCATTGTGATTCCTAAAATGACTGAGGTGGAGGTGGCGACCAAGCAACTAGTGACGTTTGTTTTAGCATATGTGAGACTATCGATTTACCATCAAACTTCCGAAAAAACGTTATAAGCACAGTTCCGAAAACAGCAATGTCTGTTAAGTGAGAGGACTATCACAAAATCGGCTTATTAACTCATGCACCCATGTTGCTGACAAGAGTGTTGTTCTGGCGTAACCACAAGTGCTAGAACGAAGATGAATAACACAAGAGAAGAGAAGGCGAAGGCGATGAAACGACGTTGGGCAATGATGCACTGATTAGGATCGCACCACAATAGGAGTGGCCTCCACAAGTGGAGAATAAGCTCCAATCCTGCCAGCCTCTGCCGCTCAGTATCGGCTCAGTATTCAGGAGTATTAGCACGGCCTGGAAGAGAGTGCTACGATAGCAGTGACGTGTGATTCATATCAATTGCTTGCAAGAACACTGTATATAGCAAAGGACACCTATTTGCAGGTCGTCCATCGCTTGCGACCACTTGCTGATAATGCAAGTTAAGTATGGTCGTTCGTCTTATTTGTAATAAAAACCATTAATGTTATTTGCTTGAGCTGTTGTATAGCATTCCGAGAGCGCAGTATCCTTTACACGAGTTAGGAGGACCCCACATTTGGCGAAGAGCATCTGTCAAACCTAGTGCCAGACGGCACTTGTCTTTACTTTGCAGGGTGCTCATTTGCTTTAACAGTTTCTTGTCGTTTTTGCTAGTTAGTGTTTTGAAGTTGGCGTTGGAGAATTTTCTTTGCCTTTATTTAGTTTGTTTGCCTTGTCTATTTGTTGCATTTATGTCTTCCATCATGCCCATCCCACCTGTCCCACTCCCTTCTCAGGCCCCGCAACGAAAAGTGTTAGATGCCACACAACTAATGCTGATGTTTCAGTTACAGACACAGCAGGTCCATACATTACTCAACATGGTGCAGCAGCGACTGGCTAGCGCTGCGCGCCCAATGGAACAAGCACCGCCTACTATAGCTGCTATACCACCTTTTCGACAGGGAACAAGATGAGGAATGGCCCGAGTGGTTCTCCAAATTTGAAGCCCACGTCATCGCCCACAATGTTCCAGGTACTGTGAAACTTTCCTATCTATTATCAACACTAGGAAGTTCAGTATTCAGATTAATTCAAAACTCTCTCGTAACGCCGCTCCGAGTGAACTTGCGTATGACAATGTTATCGCCTCCCTAACAACTATTATGACAAAGTGAATGTGGTAGCAGCTAGTTATAAATTCTTTTATTGCAAGAAAACGGTCAGAATGTACTTATCGCGGGTGGGTCACAGATTTGCAAGGTAATGCAAGGAAATGCAAATTCCGATGTGCTTGCAGTGCTTTATATTCAGATGTTAAGTTGTGTGATGCGATCGTGTACAATATAACTGATGCCAGACTCAGAGAAAAGATTTTGAAACAGTCCAAACCATTATTTCAGCAGGTAGTGCAAATATTTGAATTCCGGTGCCCTGCCGGCTCAAAAAATTTGAGCAGCCAGATATTTGCCGCGCTGAGTCCCTTGCTTGCGATTGCCCCATTCCACCCCGGCGACTTGCCCTAGCCATGCCGAGTAAACAACGTTCCACGCCGATTAAGCACTTTTCTAACAGGCGCCTGCACAGCCAAACAGAATTAAGTCATGCCGCAGGTGTTATTTACGACACAAACGCCAAGACTGCCCTTCCCAACAGGCCCAGTCTTACGCTTGTGGTTGGGAAGGACATGTCTAAACCTTATGTTTGCAACAGAACAGACATAAGAATTCGGCCCACACACAAAAATCTAGTCTCAAGGCTCATGTAATTAATGTAGTATATTACAAGTCTGCAACTAGCAAGCGTGCCGTTTCGTCAGTGATACGTCAGTCAAACAAACTTTTTCTTCATTTACTTATTTGTGGGAAATGTGTGAAATTTCAGTTGGGTGCTTCTGTCACATTGCACATATGAACTGTTAGGCTCCCCACGCATGCCTAAAACTAGCACACAACTGACGGCTTATAATGGACAAGATATTCCTGTTCTCGGAACATGTACAAGTACCTTGCCTGCTATGTATTGCAGGCAAACACGAACAGTGACTTTTACAGTGCCACAACCCACGCGAATGTGAGAACATAATTGGTCTTGATTCTTTTGATTTGTTTGGCTTTAACATTCAGCACAATGTGTTGTCATTGTCTGCATTCAATGTAAAAGACAGTGTAGCTATCTTGCTAGAAGAATTCCCGGAACTCTTTTCTGAAGGTTTAGGCAAAGTTCACAATTGTGTTGCAGATAGTACGCTGAAAGACAATGCTCAGCCGGAATTTTGCCGGGCCAGAACTGTTCACATTGCTTTACGGGACCAAGTCCCTGCTAAACTAAAAGACTTGGAAGATACCGGAGTTACTGAGCCCTTATCATCTAATCAATGTTCAAGTCCACTTGTTTTGCACCCCAAACTTAGGGCGAATTCGCCTCTTTGTTGACTTTACAGTCAACCCACAAACTGTGATTGGTACTTACCCATTGCCACGCCCAGAGGATCTCATGGACAAATTACGGGGCGGACGCTACTTTTCAAAAATTTATTTGTGCGACGCATATCTTCAAATACCGCTCGGCAACCGCAAGCGGTTCAAAACGTGGCCTGTCACTCGGCTTTGCTCGGTCCTACTTGAATGTAGCCGGAATAGAGCAACATTTCACTTAGCATAACTCTCTGAGTTTGGCTGAATCGTGCTGTCAGCACTGTTTACCCTTCGCTATTTCTTCGTGGTATTAAGAACATTCACAGGTTCAATGGCTGTTTGCACAAAAACAGGTCATCTATCGTCACAGTCATTTAAAACAGATGGGAATGAAAGAAGAGGGGGGGGATAAGAACTCTCAGTTCACATAAGCGACATTGCTACGAAACGACATTATAGTACCATCCAGAAGGAATTTAAGCTTTCAGATGACAATGAAAGAGCAAAAAATTACAACGATAGACTGACAGGATTCATTGTTATGTAATCACGAATCACGTTGTGATAAATTTGCAGGTATTAAGCACTTGAAGAAATTGGTGGTACGAATAGCTAAATGGCCGCGCGGGATTAGCCGATTGGTTTGAGGCGCTGCAGTTATGGACTGTGCGGCTGGTCCCGGCGGAGGTTCGAGTCCTCCCTCGGGCATGGGTGTGTGTGTTTGTTCTTAGGATAATTTAGGTTAACTAGTGTGTAAGCTTAAGGACTGATGACCTTAGCAGTTAAGTCCCATAAGATTTCACACACATTTGAATTTGAATAGCTAATTTTCTGGAGTCATACGCATTATTCCAGTGTCTAATGCAACAGTTCCAAATGAACTGAGCGAGGAGTATGGGTACTTCATATATTATTGCAAAGTTCGGTGGTTAAGTCAAGGACAATGGCTTGAACGATTTTATGATTTAAATTTCGCTATTGTTTAATTTTTGAAGGAGAAGAGAGTGCAGGAACGATAATTAGAACATCCGGAATGGATTACAAACTTCGAATTTTAAGTGGACTTGACTACATACTGTCCACACTAAGACATTGCAATGTAACTTTCTTCTGATTTGAAGGGGATGCATTTAAAAAGATAATCGCGTTGTTGATGGGATGCTTCCTGATGAGGACAATCCAGTTCCCCAAGCTCACTGTCGTTGCAGAAAGCACAAGGTCTGAAGAATTCATTGTGGCCTTGCAAGAATTAAAAGGATAGTTCTATAATGATTTTGAGGACGTTGTTAGTCTTACAACTCTTTTCGAGCTGTTTTCGAAACAGTTTTCCATTTCACACGAAGGCGCCCTGTTCATCTGCAGATGTTACTGACTGACCTGCAAGTTTGTTCCAGGTTTCATTGAAAATATTTTTACATTAAAACTGTCCAGGATATCAACATGTTTTTCTTGGGTAGGTTTTCTAAGTCTCCATAATGAGGTTGGAAAGTGCCACAATATTTCGATCGACATATTTGTGTTAAAGACCTTTTATCGATTATCAAATGAAAGAAATCACGATTACATGGCAACTTAAGTGCAAAATTGTGCCCAGCTGTCTGCGTCAGTCGGTATGCCGACAGCTTGTACCAGACAAAAATTGTATTATGTCTTCATGGTGCCTAAAATAATTAATTAATGTTTAAAACCTGTTTTGTTTGTGATCAATGTCATTGAGAAATAGGAAACATAAAATCAAGTTGTATGCCGTACACCTATTCTGCCTTTTAAATTTTACGTATTCACTGTTTTCCTCTCTTCCCGCCTCTCGCGCCCAGACAGCGTGGCATGGCGGTTTGGGCAATTGCGAAGCGAGGCTGAGTGCTTTGACACTCAGGCCTAGGCATCACCTGTGAGCGGAAATCTTGGACGCCCCTTTTTTTAGAGTGTTATTGTTTTGTGAAGGTCCTTAACGTCTATGAACGCTATGAGGTATTGTAAAGTGCCAACGCTGAGCTGAGAAGAGACCAGTACTTTCGTGTAGGTAATTTACAGAAACTGCTTTAAGGTATTCTGACGAGCCCAGTCTGAGTTGACAAGCTTTAATTAAGGAGTGTCAAAAGTACGTGTTCTGTGGGAGGATTCCCAAGACCTAAACAAACACTTTACCTTTGTGTGTCTGTGATTTTGAGACTCCACTACAATGTTGTGAGGGCGGATTCAGAAAGTTCCAGTGATATTGTTTGTTTGGTTCACGCTTTCATTTTCGGTACTCACATGCCTAAGATTTTGTTGCAAACACATGTAATGGGAATCGTCGTAGCCGTCTGACAGAAATAAACACCCAGCACACAGGAAGGATCGAGCAGTTTATATTTCATTGTTGAGGCTACAATTAATGCAACTCACAAATACATTTTACGTCTCTCGGCCTGGACTTTATATTTTGAAACTCTTTTGGAGTAAGAGAATCTTGGCTATAGTTCATTGGCACTGACTTTGGCTCACATTACATGTGGTCGAAACGGTCGCTCCCTGGTGCATTCTTAGCTGTCGACTTAGCGTCAAACTTATTTTCAGAGGATTTGTGGTTCGCGGCAGTGATCTGTTTAGTTTGCCTCTAGGAATGTCATTTACGTAACCTTGACGGAATTGTTCAAAACTATATCAAAGCCCAGGAACCCACAAAAGGTTCAAAATATTATGAATACCAGCATTAATGTCTCGGATTATTAACCGACACACACACTCCAAGACACCTGAAAGGCAAATAAAACTTTCGCAAAGCCTTCATGATATTTTTATAAAGTAGCTCCGTATGCTAACGAATGACCTTATTCTATTAAGTACCACTACAAATGGTTCAAATGGCTCTGAGTACTATGGGACTTAACGTCTGTGGTCATCAGTCCCCTAGAACTTAGAACGACTTAAACCTAACTAACCTAAGGACATCACACACATCCATGCCCGAGGCAGATATGACACTGGTGCTTTTATTATGGGAGACCATCGGCCAATTCATTTCGAACAATGATGCAACGATGAACAGGATCCGTATTATGGAAAGCCTGCGTAATTATTATTCCTTCCAGAGAATAATCGTATAGAATGTTAAACGAAGTTTATTTGCAGGTTCACTTTTGTTGGTGAAATAATATAAATGGCCTCCCTCGAACGAATTAGGATTCTCGTAAGGAACTACTACTGTTTATGACAATAAACGTTGAAATAAAACAATTATCTGCGTTATTCAGTCCCTTTATTTAACCCCACGACGCTTGGATGGAGGTTACATTCTCATCTTCAGGCGGAACAACAATATTGAGTTACATTTTTGCTACGTGGTAGCAGCTATTTTTTGTCGTGCTTCCATTTTACTACGGAAGCATATAACAGGCCCTTTTTAGCGCAATACTGCACTTAGATTATAAAACAATTATTGTTATTTACAATCTGTTCCAGTGCACAGAACCCTGCGGTTCGTCATAAATATACATTTTTAACTTGATTAGACTCACAGAACATGAACAATAACAAAAGCAAAGCAAAGGTTGGAATGATGTAAAAACATGGTGCCTTGAGTCACAGATCATTCCTATTTCGGTCAAGCTGCACGATGTTTCCGAACTAGATTCAAAGAGCACATTAATGTATTTGGATACAAGACCTCCAATAAATCTTCCATAGCCACCCAGTTCAGGATACATGACATTCCTTTGATAACATAGGGGACAACCTAATAATAACAAAATAAACAGAGGCATCAAACTCCATCGTTATGAAGAACTGAAAATTTTTGTCCACAGTGGACGACATGGACACAACACACTAAATGAAAAAGCTGAGACAAGCACATTGAGCTTGTTGAAGAGCTTCGCAGGTATACTAGATGATACATTTTAACTCTTTCCACTTTCTACGTCCTGACTAATCTTAATAAAAGATAATTTACAAAGCGCTATACAGAATCAGAAAGAATGATATTATGTCGATAATAAGTCTGCATGTTTTATGTTTTTATAGCCGTCTACCAACTATTCACCTGGCTACTTGTCCCGTACAGCCGGCTGAAGTGGCTGTGCGGTTCTAGGCGCTACAGTCAGGAACCGAGGGACCACTACGGTCGCAGGTTCGAATCCTGCCTCGGGCATGGATGTGTGTGATGTCCTTAGGTTAGTTAGGTATAATTAGTTCTAAGTTCTAGGTGGCTGATGAACTCAGAAGTTAAGTCGAATAGTGCTCAGAGCCATTTGTTTTTATATTTTTTCTATATTTATTTATATTTGTGTTTTACCGTCTTGTATTTGCGATAGTAATGCTTTTAACAAGTTATTGTAATGAATGAAACAAATTTTATAGTTGTGATATTTATCTATGGCCCACCATGTAAGTTAATAATGAATGATCTCTGAGGCAAAGCCCTACATCTTTATATTGCTACAATCTTCGGTTTGCTTATGTTGGCACTTCGTGATATGTGAGACAAATTAAGTTAAAAAGGTATATTTATGACGAACCGCAGGGTTGTGTGCACTGTAACTGTTGTATTCTCCAACAGTTTATTGAACGTAACTTCTTCTACAATACAATAGCTGGCTGTACAATAGATGTAGACGTCCGTCGATCTAGCCGGAGATGTGGTTCCTCTCGGTCGGCTGGTACTTCGATCGGCGGTGCAGTACAGCGGCTTCGGGGATATCTTCTTGGAGACTCTGCTATAGCGGTTGCCATTAGCAGCGGACGAAGACTGGAGCCAATAGAAACCCGGCGTAAGAATCCGTCGCCGGATATGTTGCGGCGACCTCTGCAAGGAAAGGTTCCTATTAATGTCTTCACCTGTTTGGCTGTTGGTTTGTTTCCCTCATAGCGTGGCTGTTATGCGATGCTGCCTGCCTTTTAGGGGAACTCGGTGGCAGACAGTACAGTAACAAATTGTAAGTATATGTACCACCGTTTAAAATATATAATCTTAGTGCATAGTAGCAAACTGATACCATAAGAAACAACATGTGTCATCCAACTAGCAAAGATGTTACGCGATATCTTTATTCCGTCTGAAGATGAGAGTGTAAACTCTGACAATGGGTCGTCGGATGAAATACGAGGCTTGGAACTTAAATAGTGGTAACTGTTTTTTCACAACCGATAAAAAGGGTTACATGTTTGCCGCTGTTACTGTCCTCCAAAGTAGTCACCAGCGTTGTGTAGAACCCGTTTCCAGCGATGTGGAAGGCGTAGTATACCTTTAGTGGAGCTTATTCTGTTGTTGGTACGAATGGAGCGGCCTACTGCCTGTCTAATCTCTTGAGCAGTTCTGAAGCGAATAGCACGAAGTGGTTCTTTCATCTTCGAAATCAAATCAAAGTCACAAGGACTTAAGTCGCGGGAGTATGGTGGATGGTACAGTACGTCTCAGTCACATCGACCGGACAGAGCAGCCACAGCTTGCGCTGTATGCGCCTGCGCATCGTCGCGCAAAATGATGAGTGGGTTGCGCAGGAAGTGTCTCCGCTTCTTTCGCAAACCTGTTCGCAGGCGATGCCCCAGAAACGAACGGTAATACTGTGTACTGACGGTCTGCTGTGGAGGACCGTAATGCGTTAGGATAAATCCATCACAATCACCATAACTTTCACCATACTGGGGCTCTGACTCACTTTCAGCTTTCGCGGTGACCCATAATGACGCCATTCATTGGACTGGCGTTTTAGTTTTGGCTCATACGATGTGGCCCACGTCTCATCCAGTGTTACGATACGGCGGAAGAGAGCCTCTCCTTAGCGCTCATAGCGCTCCAAGTGCATGTGAGCAGCGTCGTATCGCATCCATATCTGCATTTGCGTTAAGTCATGCGGAACCCATCGTGATGCAGTTTTTCGCATGTCGAGCTATACGACCCCTGGCACATTCAATCTTGATCCAACTCCGTTGTTCCTGTTTCGGAAACATAGTGACCTCGTTACTTTAGACCGCTCGCTCACAAGAGACTGTGTCTCGCTCGATTCTACGCACGCCGGTGACGTATGACGGGCGAGTCCGTTTGCTCGGAGGTATGGTAGGTATGTCAAAAATATGTGCTATTAGCGACAATATTAGATTCCATTGCACAGTGTCACCGTCGCAGCATTGCGACTATTTAAGTACCTACGTACGTAGACTGTGTGACGAAAATTATTTTAAGTCCGCAGATCCGAAACTGTCTCCAAGCAGTTATTGTGGGCACTGTGCAACACACTGTTAGTATCGTGTTTTAACTTGACTTAATATCGCTTGGAAAGAAAAAAATTACTTTTCTGATTTGTGGACATCTGAAGGCAGTTTACATAAAATAAACTCCTGTGAAGATGGTGGTCTGTACGAATGTAGTCATCCGTTTACTGTCGAGTAAAGCAGTATTTTTCAAAAACAAGACACCGATGAGGTTTTCATGTAGCGGTGACTGTGGTATCTAGACGGTGGTGTACCTTGGGATACATGATTATTTCTGGTAGGTTTTCCAATGCAGTGACTGATTTTAGCATCACATCAAGGGATGCACTCTGGAAACTTAATTTTCTATTGATTTTGCTTTTGTGTAGCATGATGCTGAGTTCTGGACAGCATTTTCATTCTACTGGCGAACAAAAATCGCAACACAAAAAAGCAGTTAATGCACAGTAATGAAATTTCGGGAATACATTTGTCTAGGTTAAGTGATTAACATTGCAAGATCACAGGTAATGTAAGCTCGAGATACGCTATAGCAAATGTTAATTGCTGGTACCTAATAACAGGTGTAACGGACAGAATGTTGAATGCAAGTATGTAAACGTGCATACATTCCGTTGACTAAGTGCCGGATATCACTGAGTGGGATAGAGTTCCATTTGTCTTACACGGATATTGGTGTTTGTGGATAACACTGGAGTTATCGTCCGATGATGTTCCGTATGTGCTACACATGGTTCAAATGGCTGTAAGCACTATGGGGCTTAACATCTGGGGTCATCAGTTCCCTAGACTTAGAACTACTGAAACCTAACTAACCTAAGGATATCACACACATCCATGTCCGAGGCAGGATTCGAACCGGCGACCGTAGTGGTCTTGCGGTTTCTAGACTGAAGCGCCTAGAACCGCTCGGCCACACCGGCCTGCTGCTCCACTGAAGACAGCTCTGGAGATCGAACAGGCAAAGGCTACATGTCGACACTGTGTAGAGAGTGATGGTTACAACAGCGGTATGTGGGCGTGCGTTATCCTGTTAGAAATCAGCCCTTGAAATGCTGTTCATGAATGACACCACTACTGGTCGAATCACCAGCTTGACGTACAAATTTGCAGTCTGGGTGGTGCGTGGGATGGACAAGAGAGGGCTCTTGCTGTCATACGAAATTGCATCCCACACGATAACTCCACGTGTAGGTCCAGCGTGTGTAGCACTCAAACTGGTTGGTTACAGGCCCCCAACTCTCCTCCTTCAACCAATACACGGTCATCACTGGTACCGAGGCAGAACCAACTTCTATTAGAAAACACACTAGGTCTCCACCCTGCCCTTAAATGAGCCCTCGCTTGGCGCCACTGAAGTCACAAAAGGCGGTAGGTTGGAGTCGGTACAGTGCCGTTTACGGAGCGTCTCATTCGGAGTTCTCCTTGAAGTAACCGATCTGTAACAGTTTATTGTGTCTCTGTGCTGCCAACTGCTGCTGAAACTGCTGCTGCAGATGCAGTATGATACGCCAGAGCCATACACCGTCCATAGCCCGGCCTTCTTGCGACCGTACATTCTCGTGACCTTCGCTGTCAGCCGTAAGATACATTGGCTACATTCCTGTCAAGTCTTCCTGCAGTATTGTAGAGGGAGCATCCGACTTCTCGTAGCCCCATTACGCGACCTTGTTGAACCTCAGTGAGAAGCGTCTTTGTCGCCTTATTAAAGGCATTCTTGACCAACATCAACTGCCACGTACAGGCTCATAGATAACTAACGTTCACGATGGTAAAAATGGAAATAAGCGTTTGGTGTCAATTGCCGGGAGGCCCCTTACGGGGCAGGTCCGGCCGCCTTTGTGCTGGTCTTATTACATTTGACGCTACATTGAGCGACCTGCGCGCAGGATGGGAATGAAATGATGAAGACAACACAACGCCCAGTCCCTGAGCGGAGAAAATCCCCTACCCAGCCGTGAATCGGACCCGGCCCCGAAGAACGGCAATCCGTTGCACTGACCACTCAGCTACTGGGGCGGACATTCATGATGGTTACAGCGTGTATGTCAAAAAGACCTAATTTGTATCCTCAAAGTGGTGCTACTAGCGCCACTCTTATGTAAAGGGCACGAAAGCCGAACAGACATCGTCTTTAAAATGTAGAAACACGCGTATCGACTTTCGTTTATGTCGCACAACTCCTTACTGTCTTTGTGTTGTTTTTTTTCGTCAGTGTATTACGCGTTCAACATATTTAGTAGTTGTATATTGTAATAAAGCCGTCTGGATGGTGCAGTTACTTCTTCAGTTACAGAGTTTTATTGTCAGTAAAGTTCGATAAATTTTTAAAACTATCTATGTACTGTGTGCACAGTAAAGCCAACATCCTCGGTAACGCTCCATCTTGTATCTTGAAACGGAAGGTCTATGGCCATGGAAAATCTGATATTTGCAAATGGACGGAGTTTCTTTAGTATCTCAACAGTTTTACCTGTGTCCAAAACTGAAATTTGTGTTAACTGCAATTTGCCTTTATTCCAAAACATTGTCAACTTGTAATTGGTTTTTGACAGTACTTCTTCTTAATGTGATCTGTCTCAGTGATTTGTGGTGTGTAGTAGAGTGATAATGTTGAAATGTGTGTGAATTCCTAAGGGACTAAACTGTTGAGGTCATCGGTCCCTAGATTTACACACTACTTAAACTAACTTAATGTAACTTATACTAAGAACTTCAAATACACCCAAGGCCGAGGGGGGAGTCGAATCTCCGGCAGGAAGACCCGCGCAATACATTACATGGCGCTTAAACCGCTCGGCCTCTCCGCGCTGCTACACATGGATATACTGTTGATAAAATTTTCTTAATTGCAACACCTTAGAGCAGAGTAATTGTTCTTAGATACATGACCAAGTTTTATCTTGGAAAATATTTTTACATTTGGAGGAATCTTACTCTCCTGGGGTAAGTTTTGTAACTTCAGGAAAAGACTACAGCACACATAAAGTGAATGCTGTCATTTTAAAATGGATAAGGAGAATTTATTAACCTCTCGTTACAGGGCTGATTAGAGTCAAAATTATGAAAAGTTTTCCGAGGTTACACGTAGGCACACATTATCTCTTTCGCACCAATACGTAAAATTTGTCATTAAAGAATTTTTATTAACCTTAGGTCGCCGATATTTTTCTTCGTTAGGACAGTCGCTTCCTTCTTACAAACGGAAGTTACGCCAAACACTGGCTCATAATTTTTGAATGTCTCGATCGACCTGCTTGTTTAACGCAGCTTTCATTATTTGTAGTCATCGACGTGTTGCGTTTGTTTACGTTATATAACTCGAATGGAACTAAAAGTGGAGAAACATGAATAAGTTACTTAGAAAATACTGCATTGTAACTAAATAAGTTATATCTGACCTGATATCCATAATGTAAGGTCACTGCGGTCATATATATAAAGGCTTGTTTCAGCGCAGGTATCTCAAAAGTGAGAGTGACTTGAAGTAATCACTTGTAAGGTTCATCAGCCTCCTCACTCTCGTGAGGATCGAAGTAACAGACATCCAGCACTCCAGAAACAGTGCACCACACAGACACTGTCTTGGGTACACTGAAGTCGCTGCACGGTACCAAATGACGAGTGTGCGGCGAAACGACGTGGGAACGCCAATGTCCTGGGCGGAGAGTAGTCGATCGGTCCTGAAGCTAAACATCCGCCATCTGTGGCTGTGTGGGGTGTGGCCGCTGCCTGGTTCTTGGGTATTCTATGCTTACGCCGCTTCTATATTCGGGTTGGGAGTCTGGAACGCGGTGGAAGGCCCCCTGGCTGTTTACTTCTGCTGGGGAGATCTGCAGCAGACGACGATGGTGTTCATGAACACCTTCACCAACGGCAGTGGCCTTGTCAAAATGGCATTTTTCCTTCGTAACACACGGCAGTTCAATTCCCTGGTCCGTCACTTAGACGCACTGATGTCGGAGCAGGTGGAAGCGTGTTCTACAGACGCTCCTCTGGGAGAAATCTTGCAGGCATCGCGCAGACGGGCTTTCCGCCTCTCCCTCGGTATGGTGCTCTTCATGGCATCCCAAGGTCTCGTGTGGTTCCCCATGCCACTCATGGCTCACCCAGGCGAACGGCTGCTACCTTTCGTGCAGCATTTCTGGGACAACAATACAAACTACTACGAGCTTTCGTATGTTGTCCAGTGCGTAGCAGGGCTATGGATGGCCGAAATCAGCTTCGGCATGGACTGTCTCTTCGCGTCCATCATGATTCTGGCAGCAGCGCAGCTGGAGATCCTCTCAGGACGCGTTCTTAAACTGGGACAGCTGTCCTGTTTTGCAGATAAGACCAACCCAGCCACGGACACAATATACAAAGAGTTGTGTCGCATCGTCGAAAGTCACCAAAAAATTCTTAGGTACGTTAAGTATTTTTAAGTAAGAAAGTAGGTCCAGTAGGATAAATTACTACTATCATCATCATCATGACCACTTCTACGGATTATGCTTTCTACCTGTTCCGTCCTCAAATTGTTGACAACATTTCGTTTTGACCCTACCATCTAGGTCTGTGTCGTCCGTCTTCCTTCTGGCATTCTGCTCACATTCTCTGTTGGACTGCTCCTTTATTTCTCTATTGTGTTACTTATAGCCTCAACACTCAATTTTTCACTAATTTGTTCATTCGCAAACTGTCACTGTTCTTATAAATCTCATTTCAGCAGCAGACATGGCAGTCATATTGTTTACTTTCTAACTCCGTTCCTTACGAGTCTATTAATAGTGTCACATGTATGGTGGACTAGTTAAGCTTTTTGTCCATGTATCTATCATGCTGGTAAGTTCATTCATTTCCTAAATGTATAAATTTCTTAACTTGTTCAGTTATGCCGAAATTGATAACAAAATTTTAATCTGAATGCCTCAGTCCCTGTAAATGCCATTACTTTCATTTTAGCAACTGAGATTTCCATATGGTATTCTTTGCACAGCAGGTGCAACTTACGTACAGAAGATGGTTAATTATATCCATGGCCTAATAAAATGAACTGATCATCTGCAAAAAGGCAAGTGTTTATATTTCCATGCTGCGATATCTATAACTCAGGATGTACTTCTTATTTCCCTTTCCTTGAGAAATCTTCATTCTACATGTTGGATAACGTCGTTCACGAGCTGCACTCTTGCTGACACCCTAATTCACAGGTATCATTTCGAAAATTCCTGTACCTAATCTAATCATTATTTAAGTGTTCGTGTGTAGGATAACATTGTTTCTCATAATCTACAAGAACTATTTGCGTTCCTGTACCAAATTCACACCTTTTCTCTAGTAACTATATAATGAATACAACTCGTTCATTGACTACACTATCTGTGAACGACCTTCCCTTCCTGAAAAGATTTTGTTGTAAAGGGATTCTTGCACTAACGGCGTGTAGTCTTTTGCCAATCGTTCTAACATATATCTTATAGGTTGTATCTATCAAAATAGCTACAAACAAAATAAAATGTAATAAAATTTGTTAAAAATTAGAGATTATGGTGAGCTTACTTGTGTGAGCTTACTTCGATATTTTGCGGATGAGACTGAGGACATTATTTTTTAATTTGTCTACGCCTATAATTAAAAAACAACTGATATGATAGTATAGTACCCAAATAATAAACCTACGGTTAGGATAGGTGCTTCAAAACTTTGGCCTTAATTAGTAACGTTACCTTTGCATAAGTTTTTCTAGTATTGAAATAAACTGCTATAAAGCAAAATGTAATATAATATCTTCAAACTTAAGAATAATTTAATTAGCAGTCAGTAAAAGATTGTTTACCCTTATATCTACAATTCACAAACATAAGGTAAAAAAACTAAAAAAATGAATTTTTTAAAAATTATTCTTAATGAGACAGAGAAAGAATTAAAAAATTCTTCTGAGGTATGGCGGTGTTCCTTGTATGGCAGACCAAGCGTATTTAAGTAGAAGAAGAACGGTACGCATGCGTGTGGGTAACGCTAGATGAAAGTTCCTCTAATGCTGAAACACTTCCCGAATAATTATCGACGGGAAACATAGTGGCATCCAGGTTCGACCCGAACCTTTGAAGATGTCAGTCTTTTTCTATATTGGATTCACTGAAGAAGAGGCGTAGCTGCTTCAGGTTGAGACGTCTACGGCCCGAGTGGCCGAGGGGTTCTTGGCGCTACAGTCTGGAACCCCGCGACCGATCCTGCGTCGGGCATGGATGTGTGTGATGTCCTTAGGTTAGTTAGGTTTAAGTAGTTCTAAGTTCTAGAGGGACTGATGACCACAGCAGTTAAGTCCCATAGTGCTCAGAGCCATTTGAACCATTTGAGGCGTCTAGGGGGCTGTAACAGGAATTTCAGTCTCGCTACACGTGTTCTAACATGACTGTGGTGACCTAGCGGGTGCCAGTACGATAGTTCAGTGTGTTCCGTCAGAATACTAGACTCTGGGAATAGAGTCCTGTGTTCAATCGCGTGTAGGGAGTAGGGGTCTCCTCTCGTTTCAGTCCCTCCAGGAAGACTACATACCCACCAATATCCTTTCAAAATGCGTAGCGATGAGTTTTCGCGGGAATAAGGAAGTTGAGATTAGTGTATGACGTCCCGTCGACAGCTAGGTTATTAGAGATGAAGCACATGCTCGGATTAGGGAAGGATGGAGAAGGAAATTGGTCGTGCCCTTTGAAATGAACCTCCGTTTGCCTGAAGCGATTTTGGGAATTCACAGAAAACTAAAATCTGGATGGCCAGAACGGGTTCGAACAGCAGTCATCCCGAATGCGAGTCCAGTGTGCTGACCACTGCGTCACCTCGCTCGGTTTCGTAGGAATAATAAGCAACCAGAGTCACTGGTCCACCACATCTTTCACTCAAAATTCGTGGCTGATAGAAAGTCTGCAAGGCACTTGCAGGCAAGCCGATAGACCTGTCTCGAGCTTCTGCCTTAGCCTTTGCCTTTGCCTTTTACACGTGTTACAACGTTCCCGCGAACACATGAGTACAATGAGATTTTCACTCTGCAGCGGAGTTTGTGCTGATATGAAACTTCCTGGCAGATTAAAACTGTGAGCCCGACCGAGACTCGAACTGCAAGGTTCTGCAAGGTTCGCAGGAGAGCTTCTGTAAAGTTTGGAAGGTGGGAGACGAGATACTGGCAGAAGTAAAGCTGTGAGTACCGGGCGTGAGGCGTGCTTCGGTAGTTCAGTTGGTAGAGCACTTGCCCGCGAAAGGCAAAGGTCCCGAGTTCGAGTTTCGCTCGGGCACACAGTTTTAATCTGCCAAGAAGTTTCACATGAGTACAATAGTGGAACAGGTAGCTCAGTTTTATAGATGTATGTAATAATGTGTGAGATCCTCACATAGCATTGAGTTTCTCCCTGCATCACCTTGGACCCTTCAACAGTAATCATGTTCGCGTTTCTGTTTACTACTACGAAAGATCGCCTTGCATTTTACTAAATACGCAACTTGAAATAAAAGTAAAATGGAAAATTAATTTACCAGCATAAGAATTTGAAACTGACATCGAGTATGTCAGTTTAAAATAGTTATAACCGAAAAATTTCAAGCTTTTGTGAAAAAACGTTCGAGTAGTTAACCATGGAAACCAATATACACGATGGACGCACTAACAATGGGTGTGTGTTGAATAAAGGGAGGGCGAGACAGAATCGATTACAGAATTTAAGGAAAGCTTGCCTATGCTGTATCCTACGGAATATTAATCATCATCCGAAACCTCTAGTAAAGAGAAGGTCCTCAGAAAGAATGCTCCGACAATCCTGGTCTGCCCTTATTTTCTTTCAAACTCAGGAACTCTACACTAAATTCTGCAAGGATGTCATCCTCGGTATTAGATTTCAAGATATTATGTTATAAATCTTCTCCTTTGTACCCACTTGTAGTATTGCAGCAACTAATACCAAAGACTGTTTTCTGAGCCACTACTGAAAACGTCTTTCTTTTGTTCTAGATTTGCAGCGCGCCTGCAAGACTCTATGAGTCCCATCGCCATGACTCAGTTCGTATGCAGCGTTCTTGTACTGTGCGTGACGTTATTTCAGGCAACATACGTAAGTATCTTATTTATAGCTGTTTCTCAACGACGTAACTGTAACGAAACTTATGTTTGGGCTTTTACGTGGGTATTAAATGCGTTGTTCTGTAGGCCTTAGAGTTTTACGCTTTCTTGGTATCGACACTGGTGAGATGGTGAACAAACATTCGACGGTAACCATCTTGAACTCTTGTTTCATTTAAACAGCCGTATGAACTAATACACTCCTGGAAATTGAAATAAGAACACCGTGAATTCATTGTCCCAGGAAGGGGAAACTTTATTGACACATTCCTGGGGTCAGATACATCACATGATCACACTGACAGAACCACAGGCACATAGACACAGGCAACAGAGCATGCACAATGTCGGCACTAGTACAGTGTATATCCACCTTTCGCAGCAATGCAGGCTGCTATTCTCCCATGGAGAGGATCGTAGAGATGCTGGGTGTAGTCCTGTGGAACGGCTTGCCATGCCATTTCCACCTGGCGCCTCAGTTGGACCAGCGTTCGTGCTGGACCTGCAGACCGCGTGAGACGACGCTTCATCCAGTCCCAAACATGCTCAATGGGGGACAGATCCGGAGATCTTGCTGGCCAGGGTAGTTGACTTACACCTTCTAGAGCACGTTGGGTGGCACGGGATACATGCGGACGTGCATTGTCCTGTTGGAACAGCAAGTTCCCTTGCCGTTCTAGGAATGGTAGAACGATGGGTTCGATGACGGTTTGGATGTACCGTGCACTATTCAGTGTCCCCTCGACGATCACCAGTGGTGTACGGCCAGTGTAGGAGATCGCTCCCCACACCATGATGCCGGGTGTTGGCCCTGTGTGCCTCGGTCGTATGCAGTCCTGATTGTGGCGCTCACCTGCACGGCGCCAAACACGCATACGACCATCATTGGCACCAAGGCAGAAGCGACTCTCATCGCTGAAGACGACACGTCTCCATTCGTCCCTCCATTCACGCCTGTCGCGACACCACTGGAGGCGGGCTGCACGATGTTTGGGCGTGAGCGGAAGACGGCCTAACGGTGTGCGGGACCGTAGCCCAGCTTCATGGAGACGGTTGCGAATGGTCCTCGCCAATACCCCAGGAGCAACAGTGTCCCTAATTTGCTGGGAAGTGGCGGTGCGGTCCCCTACGGCACTGCGTAGGATCCTACGGTCTTGGCGTGCATCCGTGCGTCGCTGCGGTCCGGTCCCAGGTCGACGGGCATGTGCACCTTCCGCCGACCACTGGCGACAACATCGATGTACTGTGGAGACCTCACGCCCCACGTGTTGAGCAATTCGGCCGTACGTCCACCCGGCCTCCCGCATGCCCACTATACGCCCTCGCTCAAAGTCCGTCAACTGCACATACGGTTCACGTCCACGCTGTCGCGGCATGCTACCAGTGTTAAAGACTGCGATGGAGCTCCGTATGCCACGGCAAACTGGCTGACACTGACGGCGGCAGTGCACAAATGCTGCGCAGCTAGCGCCATTCGACGGCCAACACCGCGGTTCCTGGTGTGTCCGCTGTGCCGTGCGTGTGATCATTGCTTGTACAGCCCTCTCGCAGTGTCCGGAGCAAGTATGGTGGGTCTGACACACCGGTGTCAATGTGTTCTTTTTTCCATTTCCAGGAGGTTAATTTTAGGTGATTTGTATGTGGAAGATTATTATGAGTTTGATGGGATTCTTTTTACTTTTCCATAGCGTATGAATACACGTTTTGGGACATGAGCAATAACGATAAACGTCCATAAAAAATCTTGTAAGGGCCTACGAAGAATGTTGTCTCTTTGAGACTACAAAGAGTTTCCCAACTATGGGTTTGTTATAGTCACTGAAGAGTTCTTCAGCTTCGCCTTTATGCTTTCGGGCCAAGTTTTAAGGTGGTCGATGCATTTCAGGTATACTACATACCACCGGCAGCAGAATCAAGAACAAAACATGCTGATATGTATCCCAAAACCGTGACATTTATAGGAATGTGTATGTTTATAAAATTTAATGGTCTTCATCGTAATAAATGTAATACGCAATAAATGATTGCTATTACATAAAATTACTGTAAAGACTATTAAAACTTACAGTGATACAGATTGCCGTATCTTCCTCATACAACGACGTCAGGTCTTACGAATACGTATCAGATCACTTACCCCATCTACTACACTCTAGCGGAATACGCGGCGTTGCCCTGGTATGTATGCAGTTAGAGCGCTGGACTTCAATCCCATCGAAAATTTATGACCCAAAATGAAGCGATACATGAACTTAACTGTCCGACTCCGGCACTATGCGCACTTGGCCAAGTGTTAAACCTGCTTGATACATTGGAGGCGACATTCGGGCGATGAGACATGTTTCCAGAGACTGACGCCATATCTCTGATGCGAGTCTGTTATCCGCTCAAATTACTACACTTCATGTCAGGACAAGTGATGTAACCGTATTTTTTTAAATTAAAAATCTACGTAAAATCATTGTACTATAAACTTTATTTACTTAAATCGTGCTACATAAGACTTAACATATGTGAACTTGAGAAAACCACAAAAAGGTCAGTTGGAATCGATGTAGTAATGATGTCCTGATGTAAGACCGTCAGAGAAAAAATTAATGTCGACCAAAATAACAACAGATAAACTGTACAAAAATTATATTCTTTACCTGGCTGGCTCTTTAACATTTTCCTTGTTTAATGGGCAAAAGAGGTGCAGTTAGAGCCTGCATAAGTTATTTTTCAGGTTAACATTCTTTGGAAGTTCAAGGAAGGCATACCACGCATTGTGTCCATTTCTCGCTGTTAGTCTTCAGAGAAACGATCGCTACAGAGTATGCATTCAGTGTCTGCATCTTAATGTTGCACATCTGAAACATTGTCCTCAACTAAATTTATAACAGCCTCCCATGGACAGTGTTTCTCTCTCCTTTTTCCGAAGAACATAACATTTGCTTCTGCCTACTTTCACTCCACCACTGCTTTCTTCTCACTGAATTATTTCAAACTTTCTCTGCATGGAGACAAATTAGGTGCTTAATGGATTCAGAACGAGCTGATCCAATTAAAGCTACTGCCTCTTGATTTGGCTTGCTGACTTTGGGAGCTGTCCGTATTCCATTTCGACTGACATTTATTCCTTTGTTTGCACGTTGTACGTCAGACTCCTCATGTAGGGCCAAGTCATTGTCTCTAAGCATTTGCCTGTTACATGGCTGGAGTCCCGTTTTACAGCGGCCCTTCAGTGTTTTTTCCGTCGCTACTAGTCTCAATTAGGCCGTTCCAAATAATCTTGTAACCTTCATCTGGGTTATTTGCCCAGCAGCTTTCTCTTTATTCGGAATAACACCTTTAAACGGTCCAATGAATTCCACATAAGAGGCTGCATTTCATGCTTGGAATGGTGGCATGGTTTTTTATTGCTTTGTCCATCGTACAAATATGATAAGATGCCTACCAAGTCTTAGCACAACAGGATCATCACCAAATAGCTTCATGAAGTTCACAAAATTATCAAACCACTTAGTGAAAGTATGAATCTGAATCCAGCTACTAGAATAGCAAGCTGAAGTTATCCTTACATGAAACACCGTGTCCCAAAATACTTACATTGTTGAGTTTTAGCATACCCACGTAATCGTATATTACCAATAAACCATCTTGACCAGGAAACTTTGTCTCATAATTACGCTGCTCAGTTTTAAGGACAATTCGTTGTAGCTAATGAGGGAGCACTTTTGAAAGTTATAATCGTGTGGACAGTGTTGCAACAGGTACTAAACTTCAGAATTTAAAGCCCTACGAGACACATTCACTCATCTCTTCAGATATAAGTATATGCTGATCCAATTCGTTGGAAAAGAAGTACCACTATAAACGTTTATACGCCCAACCACATTTTTGTTTTCATTTTCTACATGACTCTTAAATTTTGGTTTAAGCACATTTTATGTAAGTGTAAATTAATTTTATCCGTGATCGCCATTCAAATATACTGTTACTGCTAAAATCAGTTCATATGTGCTCCTCTTTCTATAACGACTTTCTGTTGCCATAATGTTATTTCTAAACCGTATGTTTTACTGATAACGCTAAACCATTTTTTTGAAGACTCACTAATAGAGAAAACTATAGTGGTACATCATCGGCAACGTCGCAATTTTATCTTCTTCTGTTTCCTATAAGCCAACCACACAGATTGCATATCCATAGCAGTCTGAAAACTAAGGTTAATTCATATAAATAAAACACTACATGGTGACTTATAACAGTAATTCTCTTTGCCACATAGACTAAAAATCACATTAAACTACAACAAAACAACTGTCTTCACATGATCTGTTCCTCAACACACAGAACTGATAGGTGACAGTAAGTCTCCAAGAAGCACGTCGATCACACTGACGTCACTAAATATCGGACGGTGCAAGAGGTGCGAAATTAGGAACCGGTAAAATATTGGCAACTTTCTCTTAAGGAGCAAAAAGACTGCTATTGAGCTTGGCACTTACGTTTGAGTGGGTAATTTGAAAAAAAAAGTATATCATTATTCGTTCCAAAGCAGTGAATAACTTATATTAACTATTCCCTCCTACAGTTGGAGTACAATCTTTATAAAAGATGACATTTTGCTAAATGTTTGACTGACGAAAAACTACTCACTCCTCTGTATAATAATATTCACTCACACCTAATATATGAATGCCCTTAAAATTACTTGGATTAAATTTGTATAAAATTGTATGTTCTGTGATACAGATTTTGTTAGCTTGTACTAGAATAGTTCTCTTGAAGCCTGAGAATAATAAGCACCGTAGCTGTGCTCGTCAAGACATGAGAAACTACCACACAAAGGCTGTTGGCACGTACTATGACAGGCACATGAGAAATATTGGTCAGATGACCGAACAGAACTCTGATTCGGTGAATGATGACCAGACACATTGACCATCAGCTACTTCCTCCATGAGGCCCTTCAGTGTGCAAAAGAGGTTAGCACCTCGTTTGGACAGCATCTACCACTGCCTATCCAATCACTACATATTTCACAATTGCTGTTGACACCCTATGCTTCTGCATATAATGTTTAATTGGAATTTACTGTTAGATGACACTTTGATAGACACCTGTGGAGAGTAAAATTGGACATCAGAATGAGAGTAGATATGTTTCATTGTCTTCTTTATTCCAGCCCAAGGCCATATCACATTAGAAGGAGTTTGGTGAAGGCGTAAAGTTGCCTCTAACGCAAAACAAGCATTGCTGAAAGCCCAAAGTACGGGGTCAAGCGTAGTGTCACTCGAATGCCTCTGTCAGCAACGTATCCAGATGTGGGAATTATGACACCGCAGTGCCGCAGTTGACGATACAGCAGAGACAGCCATGAACTCCCTCTAGCAAGCAGGCAGCTCTCTACTTCGGTGCTGGTTGCTCATGTGAATGGTCAGGCTGTCCTCCCGTTTAAAACGGAAACGGGGTGACATTCCAAAGACTAAGGTCTGGTGTGGTGTAATTCATGATAGTGTGTCAATAACTACGGCAGGTTATTGGAACATGTTGGAGTGCTATCTATTTCAAAGGTCGAAGTAGTGCAACCTGGTATACAGGAGGATTCATTCCCATGTCTCCAAGTTCTCCAAACATAGACGTATAAAATTTAATTTATTTGGAGCTCGGTGGAGGATGTTCTGTACCAGACGCCCGTGTGGGACTTACGCCACCTGCATCTCTTTTAAGGTAACTGAATTGTGTGGGACTTTCACCTATACGGAACTTTTCTGCAGACACACACTGAAATTTACATGCGCAAACACACACACACACACACACACACACACACACAAGACTCACCCATTTTATTACTTAACACATGTTATAAGTGTAAGATAAATCGAATATGCAACTAATATACAAAGTGGAATCGCATACCTTACCTTTAATGTAACATCTTGAACACATTTCAATACAAAATTCATTTAAAGAATTCTTAGGAAAGTAAAATAATTGATTACGACAATCTCTGCTTGAGAACGGTTCAGCTTTTTAAGTTTCTTGCCTAACAAGATTAACAGAAAATGTAGGGAAGGTTCAAAGGAGGCCTTCATGTATCTTCGCCACTTTGCCATTTGTTTAGTTGATACGAGAGATCGACAGATCTACTTACGTATATATTCACTGGAGCCGTTTCAAGGAGGTTCTGCAAGACGAAACCAGTTGCCAGTAATTTACGTCCGTGACGATTTAGGAAATAAAAGTACGGCCAACATGGCATGTAATATTGTGAACAAACTGGTAGTGAATTCAAGGTTGTTTGTGAAACACAATTCGGTAGGTTAGGTTCAGATATTCGTTTTTCAAATGTACAATCAGCCAACACAATAAAAGGATGTAATGACTATGTATATAATATCAAGTATGCATCTGCAATAGTATGAAGTCTACAGTTGTGGTTGTACATGTCTGTATCCCATAATACTAAAATTTAAGCGGTTACTAATGGATTGTAAAGCCTACATAGGAGCAGATATAAACTCAGATCACAATTTAGTAACGGTGAAGAATAAGCTGAAGTTTAAGAGACTAGTCAGAAAGAATAATTGCGCAAATAGGTAGCATACAGAAGTGTTATGGAATGGAGAAGTACGCCTCAAATTCTCTAAGGCTATAGATACAGCAATAAGGAATAGCCCATTAGGTAGCTCAGTTGAAGAGTAATGGAAACCTCAAAAAAGAGCAGGCACAGAAGTTGGAAGGAAAAACACAGGTACAAAGAAAGCAACTGCCAAAAAACCACAGGTAAGAGAATAAATATTTTTGTTGATCGATGAAAGTGGATGTACAAAAATGTTCAGGGTAGTTTAGGAATTCTCAGATAAAGTACTTAATAATGAAATAATCAGGAATTGCAGGGAAGCTAAGGCGACATAGCTGACTGGAAAAGTCAAGAAATCGAAAAAGAAATGATTTTCGGAAGGACTCTCAGCATATAGAAAAGGTTAAACAACTTTCGGTGAAATTAAAAGCAAAGGTGGTAATTTTTATGTTAGCAGAAGAGCCAACACCGTGTTACGAATGGAGGCCGAAATGCACGCGTTTTAGCTCACTCAGGCTGGCGTGAGGAGAGAAGAACTATACGGACGTGAGGTCTGGAACACGACAAGGAATGAGAATTCAGAAAGCGGACGTAATTAGTTTGATACTTAACTTTAATCCATTAATGATGAACGTCACTCTTGACGGTACATGAGTCACAATATTATCTGTTCAGAATACATTCTTGAAGATACTACCTATAGTAACTGAATAGGGCGCCTTGTTAGGTCGTAGCAAATTACGTAGCTGAAGGCTATGCTAAACTGTCGTCTCTGCAAATGAGAGCGTATGTCGACAGTGAACCATCGCTAGCAAAGTCGGCTGTCCAACTGGGGCGAGTGCTAGGGAGTCTCTCTAGACCAGACCTGCCGTGTGGCGGCGCTCCGTCTGCAATCACTGATAGTGGAGACACGCGGGTCCGACATATACTAACGAACCGCGGCCGATTTAAAGGCTACCACTTAGCAAGTGTGGTGTCTGGCGGTGACACCACAGTAATATTAAGTGTGCAACGGGAATTTTAGTGTTAAATGCAGAAGAGTCAGCTAATAGCGAGAAAGAATACACCGAAGAGCTCTATGAGGAAGAAGACTTGATAGATGTGATACAAGATGAAACAGGAGTCTATATGGAAGAGATACTGGATCTGGTACCAGGATCTTAAATTAAAAGATCTTTGTAAGACTTAAGATCAAATAAAGTATAAGGGATTCATAGCATTCTATCACAATTTCAAAAATCAGTGGGGGAAGCAGCAGCAAAGTTACTATTCAGTTTGACGTGTAGAATGTATGAGTCTGGCGACATACCAATTGCGTTTCGAAAAAACATCATCAACACAATTCCGAAACCTGCAAGAGCTGACAAGTGCGAGAATTGTCGCACAGTCAGCTTAAGAGCTCATTCAGCGAACGTGATGTCGAGAATAAGGTAGAGAAGAATTTAAAAGAAAATTGAGGATGTGTTTGAAAAGATCAGATTGGCTTTGGGGAAGGTAAAGGCACATGAGAGGCAGTTCTGACGTAGCGGTTGATAATGATAGTAAGATTAAAGGAAAATCAAGACATGTTCACAGGATTAGGCCACCTGGAAAAAACGTTCAGCAGTGTCAAATGCTGAAAGATGCTCTAAATTTTGAGAAAAATTTAGGGAAGTTCTTGGAAAAGACGAGCAATAATCAATATGTACAAAAGCCAAGACGGAACAATAAGAGTGGAAGACCAAGAACGAAGTACTCGGGTTTAAAAGGGCAGAAGACAGGGATATAGTCTTTCTCCCCTACTGTTCAATCTATATATCGAAGAAGCAATGATAAAAATACAGTGAAAGGAAGTTTCGAGAGTGGAATTAAAAGTCAAGCTGAAAAGATATGAATGATAATATTCGCAGATACAATACTAACCTCAGTGTAAGTGAAGAAGAGTGACAAGATTTGCTGAACAGCCTGTTGAATTTTCAGAATACGGATTGGGAGTAAATCGAAGGAAGACGAAAGTAATGAGGAGGAGCAAAAATGAGAACAGAGAGAAACTTTAAATTGGGATTGGTGATCACCAAGCAAATGAAGTTAAAGTATTTTGCTATGTAGTGAGCTGTGCACGGCTCATGTTCGTGCCGTTTATTGCTTGACGCCTTGTCTTTGCGGTACTGCGTTTCTTATTCTATTTACTGCTGTCACTAAAATGCTAGATTGCCTGCCTGTGAGTGGCAGCAGCAGCGCTTTTCGATAAGAGCACTGTCATACTATCTCTGGAGTGACCAATAGTATTTCCGGGTCGTCATGTGTCGGGAGTTCAGTCGGGACGGAGTAGCAATGAGGTCCAGACAGCCATGATTCGCCCGACCGTTGCCGACACACATGACTTGAGTGGGCACGACCGTGATTGGTCGTTCGATCGGTCGTCTCATTGGAGAGCATGTATTTGGTCGCCGTCCACTTCCGGGTTCTCTCTGTGTGTCGACTTGTGATTCCTCCTAGTTCTTTCACAGTGACTGGTTTTAGTACAGTTCGAATTGTTTGTGAAAGTGTTTCGTGGAACAGTGTGAAGCTTGTCTGGTTTTGGCTCAGCAGTTATTTTAATGCTGTCTGTGTGCCGGATTGAGTCAGTTGGTTTGGACGGAGCTGTGAGGAAGTCTCCATGGCGAGAGGCCTGGCTGGGACAGCTGGTGGCATACACGCACTGTCAAATCGTGAAGCTGCGAGAGCAACAAAGTTCGCGCCCACCGAACCTGAACACTGAAGCTGAGCGATCAGTTAACCTGTTATGAAACCTCAACTATTGTGACATCTCTTCATTCATTGGTGGATTGTTGCTTCCTGGGCTGCTTGGACTAGCAGCAATGTGATGTGTTGGAGTCGGCGAAATCTTGCAACCGTCTTACTACTTTGTGATTAATTATTAAATTGACTGTTACATTGCCAGTGAAGTGCACCAGCGGTATTTTGTGCCCTGTGGTCGTTAACACCCCAGTTACCTGTCTTGGTCGTTAACATATTTTTCCGGCAGTGTGACTTTCCTCGTCGTATTGATGCTGTCAAGCACAGTGTGTTGTTCGACAGCTTTTTAGGTTCTTTGGTTGATATTTTGCTTAGGGTGGTTGTTGCTCCCTTGGCTGTTTTTGACATGCCAACTCCTGAAGACATAGTGCTGTTCGTATCCTCATCGTCGGCCGATAGTTTCCATCGTTGTGCCGTTGGTCGGACGGAAGGGTGTCGGTGAAATTGTTGGTCGGTCTTTGGGCTGTCCCTAGTTTGGGTTGCCATCCGATTATTTAACTTCAACTCTTGGCTGCCTGTCTCAACTCACGTTGCGTTTGAGCTACCTTCTCAAGCTGCCTTTGGAACACTTCTGAGCACCATTTGTTTTGGTTGTTTTAGATTGTGATTTTCCTGTTGGTTTGAAGTATTGTGCGAGGCCTTCGGCCATCTATTATTTCAGTTCTTTTAAATTTTACATAAAGGCCTTCAGCAATGTTAAAGTAAAATTATGAAAATTCATTTTATTTTATAAAAAAATTTTCCTTCAATTGATTCTACCAGAAATTGTTTATAAATCAGACCCTAGGCCGTTAGTTGTTCGATGTTTTATGTGTGGGCTTCAGCTGAGGCTTTACGTGAACCCCTATTAATATGGCCTTCAGCCATGTGTATTCTTTAAAGGACAAATTTTTTTATCAGAAGGAAGGGGTTTATTTTAAATTGTTTGTCTGACTTGTTGTTCAGGCCTTCAGCCGTTGTTTCAAATTTGTTTGTAGCCTTCAGCCATGCAATAAGTTAATATTTCTTTGTTTAGCTTTCTGGCTGGTCTGTCGTAAGTTTAAAAAGGATATTTCTTGGTTAGAACAATTATTTATTAATGTCTTTTAATTATAGTGGTCCTTCAGACGTGTAGTGTAGGCCATCAGCCGCTAATTGTTTCGATCGCATGTTCTTTTTTTTTTTTTTTAAATTTAACCTTCTGTCTTTTATTGCTTTTGGTTTCTAAGCAGCAGAATGTTGAAATTGAAGTGGATTGCTAAGGCATGCAATGAGGTTCTCCGCAGAATCGGAGAGGAAAGAAATATTTGAGAAACTCTGGGTCATGATGGTAAGACATCTGTTAAGACACCATGGAAAGCTTGTATGGTACTACAGGAAGGTGTAGAGGGTGAAAACGGTAGAGGAAGGTAGATACTGGAATACATCCAGTAGATAACTGACTGCATAGGCTGCAGGTGTCCTAAAGCAGATGAATTCGTGGCTGGCCGCACAAAACCAGTCAGAAACCTGGTAAATAAAAAAAGGAAGAAAGAAACACAAATGTATTCATTCTGATTTGTTCTTTGTGTGTTGATGTTGCAGTTAGCAGAAAGAGGGTGATTTCACTCGTTCAGATGCTATTTCACTTGTTTTCTTTCAGAATAAGGACATCATCACGTCTTTGAGTTCCATGACCTTCCTTTCCAACCCGTGCGGGCAAGTTTATCTGTACTGCTGGGCGGCTCACAACGTAGCTGAGAAGGTTAGTAGAAGAAGAGTGTAATTGCGTCATCTTCGTAAGATTATTTTTCGCTGCGGATTGCACAGTTCTTCAATGAATTTTATTGAATTGGAATGTGCCATACTCTTGTTATCTCGGGCTACGTATTTCCCACTCTACATTGTGTCACAGAAATGTTGCGAGAAATTTCGAGGGGAGGGAGGGTGGGCTCTTGAGGAACAGATGGAGGGCAGGAATCTGTGACCGGAAACGGCATCCTACCACACGGCACAGTGTCGACATTACAGGCGCCGGTGCTTGCCACTAGGCCACCTCTCCGGCGGCAATGGTGACTTTGTACGCTGACGGACCGTAGGCGGAACATCTCGCAGTCTCATTTGTTATTGTGGTCACGACCGATTGTCCCGATCGCCGACGGAGAAGACGGAGCTAGCTGCTGCGTAGACATTCCTTGTCTCCCATGGAAGCGACTATCTGTTGCCCTTGTGGATGACGGACTCTGAGGCAGGTATCCACTACCAGGTTATTTTTATACTGTATACCGCAGACAAAATTACATAGCCCTATGTCACATCATTTACCGGGAACTTCGATCCGATATTTGAAACCCAATTACGCAATAAAAAGAATGGCACGTCTTACGCAACACAACCTGTATATCGTGAACACTAGTGGCTAGCCATCCATCCTTGAGACACTGTAGCCGCTACTTTGTCTTTGTAAAATATCTCCTTATTCAGAAAGACCTATTGCTTTATTCGTAACTAGGGAGTCTTCAATTCAAGTCGCTTACCTATTTCGATGTTCCGATAGCACGTGTTTTTAGAACTACAGTAAAAGTGCTAACTGTATCTGAAAGCTACCAGAAGTTAACACACTTGGCGTCAAACAATTATAGATCTATGGATTTCCTTTATGAACCGACCAACCTCATATCACATTGTTTGTACTGATTATTTCTGCGAGTTTCAACAGAGTAGTTTCCAATAATCAGAGAAGTTCAAAAATGGTTCAAATGGCTCTGAGTACTATGGGACTTAACTTCGGAGGTCATCAGTCCCATAGAACCTAGAACTACTCAAACCTAACTGACCTAAGGACATTACACACATCCATGCCCGAGGCAGGAATCGAACCTTCGACCGTAGCGGTCGCTCGGTGACAGACTATAGCGCCAAGAACCGCCAGGCCACCCCGGCTGGTTGCAGAGAAGTCATTGGACGTGCGCACTACAAATGTTTCATACTATCATCACTAACTGGCTCTACCTCTGTAAGCAAGTTCTTCTAAATATCATCCTTTCGGACTGCTCTTGTGTGATATGTCTGACACCAAGACATCAAATATCCAACTTGTTGAGGAATTCCATTCCTTCTGCATTACACCGTTCATACAATAAATCCCGACGACCGCACACGTTCAGAGACGTGGCGTACCATCGTTCGAGGAACTCGCCACACTCCAGAAAGCTTACACCCAGCAGCAGCGGCATGGGTGGGCACAATGGCCACCTTTGTATATCCGCCTCCAAATCCTAAGAGTATGTTGCAATGCACTATGGTGTGTCCAACGCGCCAGCGGAAAAAAACCCTCATTGAAAATAGGTGCAGTACTGCAATAGTGTCCCCATAACACCAGTGACAAATTCCGCGAAAACAAACAAATGGTGCAACGTTGTAAGGCGTGCCCAGAACACTGTCGACATGCATCCAGTAGCTCTTCCTCAACAAAGACACAGTAATAGGTATGGTGTAAGGAGAAAACACGCATGAAGTTCAAATCTGTGTTACCGTTGACTCGGAAGAGTGGTGGCTCCCCGATGTAACGAAAAGTCTGGAAAAGTGAGTTAGACCGACACAACTCCTATCTTCGCTTTCAGAGTTAACCAAGATCGCGCAATATCATACGTCGCTTCGTAGCAGCTACAACTTACACATGTACATGTTAAATAATATAAATAAAAACAAATTACCACGCTTCATGTCTAATATGTACAAAACAGAAAAATGTTTTCTAACCCAGACCATTTTACAAATTTTTCCCTTTTGTTTCCTATACAAGACTTGTTCCACAAACCCCTTGATGTGGGATATGTGGTGAATACCAATGGATTTCTTGCCCTTCAGTGTCTGCAGTTCGTACGTGTTCTGGTGGGCGATTCTTTTAACCCTGTACGACTCATTGTACACTGAAAAAAATTTTTTGGCATTTCTGTTTTTTTTATTTTTTTTTTAATTTTTTTTTTTTATTCGTAAGCCGAAAAGATTTCACAAACACTTTTCGACTATACGAAAATTACGTTCTCGCGCAACTTAGATTTGAACATATGAACACGGCTATGTCCTAGTATTTGTATGGACTTTCCGTGAGCCGAATCCGCACGGTCCTGGCGTCAATCTCACACGCCATTTCTATTTTGGTGATTGGAACTCGGGTTAGGACCACGTATTTCAATTGACTCATTCCGCTGTTCATCTGAATCTCTACGTCTCCTGTTCGTGTCGTTATGGCGGGTATCATATTTCCTCTGCCAGTTACTCTGCCGTCCTGAATTTTTTCTCCCATAGTCCTGCCGACCGGATGTTCCATCACGCTCTTTTCTCCTATCACTGTTGTTATTGCGCGGTGCTCCACCAAAGTCGCCATGGTAATGGTTATATTGCCTTTTCTTCGATCATGCACTGCTTTTTTCTTCAGAAATTAACTCCAACTTGCGCAGAAGGCTTTTGAATGTTTCAATATTCGATCTGTACTTTCCTACAAGCGCTTTCTGGTAGTTGCTTGGTAGTTTCGCGAAAAAGAACTTCATTATTTCACCGTCACTATGTGGCACATCAGTGAACTCATTCTTTTAAATTAACGCCTCAAAGTGCTTCTTGGGACTTTTGTATCCTGATGCCTTCAGGTCTGGACAGAAAATGATTTCTTGTTTATTCGGTCTTGCATTTCGAGCGATCAATATGTTTCGAGAAACGCGTTTGTGAATTATTGGTACGTTCGGCATGTACCCGCACCACAGCGCATTTTCTCAGTTGCCGTGCCCTTGATTTGCCCGCAGATAAATTCTAATGTTGCTAGCAGTGGCCAAGATATTGGTAGCGTGTTAGAGAATTGTGACACCCAAATTTTTGGGTGAAGTGACCCTCCATATTCCCGGAAATTTTGAAATTTGAGGATCGATAAAAAGTTTTTGTAATCAAACTCTGGTCCCCCTTGCACGTATCAATAGGCTCTAGTATCAAACGCGCCCGTCTGTTTGACGCGAGCTGACATCTCTTGGTGTGTATAGTGACCACATAGTCCTGTCCCAAAATGATGCTGGAACTGAGCGTTAGGTGTTCCGATTGGGCTTTCATTTTACGTCCGTATGCTCCCTGGGCTAACGTGCGCTCTTGGTAGTCCACTACCTTTTGCCGAGCCGGTGCACGGTGGGGCGTCGTCCGGCGCTACACTTCCATGTTCGCCGGTCGTCGCCTCTGGACGCGATGCACCAATTTGTACTTGGCGTTCCAGGCGTGCTACACGTTCTTCTGTACTTTCACATCTTTGGGTGATACCCGAAACGCGTTCTTCAAGAATTTGCATTCTTTGCGTCTTACTCGCAAGTACTTCCTTCTCCTGGGCTTTTATTATAACAATTTCTACCGAATTGATGTGTCCAGTTCGCCTAGCGATTCTTCCACGGTTAATTGTCATTTTTGACAATTGTTTGGTGTCAACTGCCTCTATCCTTACCAACTCTGCATCTCTCCTCGACGCCCCTTTTCTTTGCTTCCACACTCGTCTTACCAGCCAGCGCTATTTCATTCTTGACTTCTTTCACAATCGCAAGTACGTTATTCTCTACCACATCCATTTTCTTTTCTAATTACTGCTTCGTGTGCTTTATCACCCCCAAAATCTCTGATAATAAATCCTTCGGTTGACTAGGACCGTCTTCACCAACTGGTCATGTTGCTTTATACATTTAAGCGCTGTTATACAGTCGTGGCCGAATTTTCCTCGGCTTGTTCGCATCTGTGGTCTTATTTATAGAAACAGTTGTTTTCACATGTCTGTTTACTTCTACCTCCCTTTCATTCCTTCTGATTTCACCGGTCAAATCTTCCTGTTCTCGGTCTGCCTCCGATAAGCGTCTAACGTATGAGTTCCGTTCCTCCCGTCCCGTGGGAAAACTCAACCCTGTTACTACCCTGACCCTGCTTCATCGTGTGCAGTCGCATTTATTTGAGTTGCGTTCGACAACATTCGCGCTCTGCTACGAGTGAGTATTCATTCACGATAACTCAACAAAAAAATATAACAGCGAAAACACTAACACACACAAAATCAAACAACAGGAAATTACTAAATAAATGAAAAAACTGAATGGCTATTACATGTGCGCCGCAAAACGTTTCTACCGCGAAATCTATTTACAGCGAAGAAAATTAATTATGATGTTTTTCGTTCATCAGAAAATGTTATCGATCAAATCCTGATAGCGTCTCAGCAGTCATAGGAAAGATCCGAGGCAGGGGTCGCCATATAATGCCAGGTGCCGGGGTCGAGAACAGTCTGTACCTCTTTAATTCTGAAGAGTCCGCAGCTCGTGGTCGTGCGGTAGCATTCTCGCTTCCCGCGCCCGGGTTCCCGGGTTCGATTCCCGGCGGGGTCAGGGATTTTATCTGCCTCGTGATGACTGGGTATTGTGTGATGTGTTTAGGCTGGCTCGGAGCACTATGGGACTTAACATCTATGGTCATCAGTCCCCTAGAACTTAGAACTACTTAAACCTAACTAACCTAAGGACGTCACACACATCCATGCCCGAGGCAGGATTCGAACCTGCGACCGTAGCAGTGCAGGAGACTAATGACCTCAGATATTAAGTCCCATAGTGCTGAGAGCCATTTGAATCACAGCTGTACGATTGTTACAGGCTGCCTAAGTCCAACCCCCGCCGTCAAAGTTCAATGTCCCGCTGGGATTGCTCCATGTGACATAAGAAGAGAGGTCACTGCTAACATCGAGACGCTTTAATCAAATACAGTGACCCCACATCCAGTCTTTGGATATCAACCTGCCAAGTCTGAAGTCCAAGAAGAATTTCCTAACAACTTCACAGCCCTTAGCAGGATCAACTGCGGTTACCCGACTCACCAAGTGGAAAGAATGATACCAACACCTGTCAAACTAGATGACACCACAGCAATTCCTGCCGCCTGGACACATGGAGAAGTGGGTCATCTGGAAGTCCTTGAACAGACTGCGGACTGAAGTCGCAAGATCGGGGGACAATCTTCTTAAATGGAACTTCCGACTGCCAACTGCCAACACAACACTGTGCGAATGCCGTGAATTGCAGAAAACCCGGCATCTCTTTAAATGTAGCTCATGCCCAACCAACTGTAGCATGAAGATTTAACATCTGTAACACCCAATGCTATCAACGTTGCCCAGTTCTGGGTGAATGCTGTATAGTGTTCTTTGTATGTATTGTATATGTCTTCATTCTAGTGTACATCTGACACGAATAAAGAAGACGAATCTCAGAACATCATCTGCACCAATAGCGATCGTTCCCTCCAATTACGGGCAGGGCTTTATGACATCAACTCACCTCAGTTTAAGTTGACCCACAAAGCGCCTGCTATTTAGCTGGGGGCACTGAACTTGCCACTTGACCAGCTACGAAAGCAGCATGCCAACATCACCAGCCATCCGGCACCAGACAGTCGCGCCCAGCAGGGCACAGCCCACAAGTATTCTCAGAATCATGAAGACAATAAAGTCAGTCAGCGCCAGCAGTCTAGATTTCAGACGCGCGGGAATGGTAAACACATAAACAGCGGCGACACTCAGACGGCTTGGAGGTCATTTCGCCATTCTTACAATAGGCGAAACTAGACTGAGCTCAGTCGCCCCAGCAGACGTTCAAGCCCATTGATGTACGGCCCTCTCTGTATTCGTGGAAGTGCAGCCCCCCACGAAAACTCAGTGTGTAGTATTCTCCAGTGCTCGCCTCGCAACAATTCACCCAGGGAAGTAACAGAGAAAACTGAAAGCAAGACCACATACAGTTCCCAACATGCATAGCAATCAAGTGAAAAGTAATTTGAGCCCCCAGTACAAATACTCTCACGAGAATAACCATTGCACGACGAGAAAGTCACATCTAAGGTTATCGGGCCTTTTTTTTTCTAGGAAATGCGTGATTTTGGTTTTGTAGCTGCTACCGTGATGGGTAAGAGGTACGCCGATATGTTACAGACTCGCATCATCCCCAGCCTGGCTGATAAACACCTGCTGGAACGTACGATGTTTATGCAGGATGGCGCTCCATCCCATACTGCTACACGCGTGAAAGATCTCTCGCCCGCGTCGTTTGGTGATGATCGTGTGCTCAGCCGCCACGTTCGTCATGTTTGGCCTCCCAAGTCCCCAGACCTCAGTCGGTGCGATTATTGGCTTTGGGGTTACCTGAAGTCGCAAGTCTATCGTGAACGACCGACATCTCTAGGGATGCTGAAAGACAACATCCGACGCCAATGCCTCACAATAACTCCGGACATGCTTTACAGTGCTGTTCACAACATTATTCCTCGACTGCAGCTATTGTTGAGGAATGATGGTTGACATATTGAGCATTTCCTGTAAAGAACATCATCTTTCCTTTGTCTTACTTTGTTATGCTAATTATTGCTATTCTGGTCAGATGAAGCGCCATCTGTCGGACACTTTTGTAACGTTTGTATTTTTTTGATTCTAATAAAACCCCATGTCATTCCAAGCATGTGTGTCAATTTGTACCTCTCTATCTACACTATTCCGTGATTTATTCAGTTTTCAAATTTATACTGACTTTTGTATCACCAAGCACATGTAATTGACGTATACGTAACATATATCTCACATATTTCATTAGTACCTGTAAAATATTCCGACCTGCAGTTCCTTCTGAGCCCTGAAGAGTGATTTAATTCTGCTTGGGCAAAAAATGGAAGTTCTAATTTTGCTTGGGTGGAAAATATGGCCGGCCGGAGTGGCCGGGCGGTTCTATGCGCTACAGTCTGGAACCGCGCGACCGCTACGGTCGCAGGTTCGAATCCTGCCTCGGGCATGGTTGTGTGTGGCGTCCGTAGGTTAGTTAGGTCTAAGTAGTTCTACGTTCTAGGGGACTGATGACCTCAGAAGTTAAGTCCCGTAATGCTCAGAACCATTTGAACAATTTTTGAAAAGTATGCAAAAGTAGTGGACGATATTTTCCCTTTTATATCCTCTCCGTTGATTTTAACAGACAAACTTCCATCAATGAAACAAGATCCATAAAACAGAGATTGCGCTTCGTACTTTAAAAGTACACTCCTGGAAATTGAAATAAGAACACCGTGAATTCATTGTCCCAGGAAGGGGAAACTTTATTGACACATTCCTGGGGTCAGATATATCACATGATCACACTGACAGAACCACAGGCACATAGACACAGGCAACAGAGCATGCACAATGTCGGCACTAGTACAGTGTATATCCACCTTTCGCAGCAATGCAGGCTGCTATTCTCCCATGGAGACGATCGTAGAGATGCTGCATGTAGTCCTGTGGAACGGCTTGCCATGCCATTTCCACCTGGCGCCTCAGTTGGACCAGCGTTCGTGCTGGACGTGCAGACCGCGTGAGACGACGCTTCATCCAGTCCCAAACATGCTCAATGGGGGACAGATCCGGAGATCTTGCTGGCCCGGGTAGTTGACTTACACCTTCTAGAGCACGTTGGGTGGCACGGGATACATGCGGACGTGCATTGTCCTGTTGGAACAGCAAGTTCCCTTGCCGGTCTAGGAATGGTAGAACGATGGGTTCGATGACGGTTTGGATGTACCGTGCACTATTCAGTGTCCCCTCGACGATCACCAGTGGTGTACGGCCAGTGTAGGAGATCGCTCCCCACACCATGATGCCGGGTGTTGGCCCTGTGTGCCTCGGTCGTATGCAGTCCTGATTGTGGCGCTCACCTGCACGGCGCCAAAAACGCATACGACCATCATTGGCACCAAGGCAGAAGCGACTCTCATCGCTGAAGACGACACGTCTCCATTCGTCCCTCCATTCACGCCTGTCGCGACACCACTGGAGGCGGGCTGCACGATGTTGGGGCATGAGCGGAAGACGGCTTAACGGTGTGCGGGACCGTAGCCCAGCTTCATGGAGACGGTTGCGAATGGTCCTCGCCGATACACCAGGAGCAACAGTGTCCCTAATTTGCTGGGAAGTGGCGGTGCGGTCCCCTACGGCATTGCATGGGATCCTACGGTCTTGGCGAGCATCCGTGCGTCGCTGCGGTCCGGTCGCAGGTCGACGGGCACGTGCACCTTCCGCCGACCACTGGCGACAACATCGATGTACTGTGGAGACCTCACGCCCCACGTGTTGAGCAATTCGGCGGTACGTCCACCTGGCCTCCCGCATGCCCACTATACGCCCTCGCTCAAAGTCCGTCAACTGCACATACGGTTCACGTCCACGCTGTCGCGGCATGCTACCAGTGTTAAAGACTGCGATGGAGCTCCGTATGCCACGGCAAACTGGCTGACACTGACGGCGGCGGTGCACAAATGCTGCGCAGCTAGCGCCATTCGACGGCCAACACCGCGGTTCCTGGTGTGTCCGCTGTGCCGTGCGTGTGATCATTGCTTGTACAGCCCTCTCGCAGTGTCCGGAGCAAGTATGGTGGGTCTGACACACCGGTGTCAATGTTTTCTTTTTTCCATTTCCAGGAGTGTATTTTAAGTCAACTAAATACACGGAAAAATATCAACAGGTAGCTATTGAACATTTTTACATGTCCCCTAGACTCATCTCTACCATCACCCGTAGGGATAGTATGAGTCTCTTGCTAGGACTCCTTTTTATACCAATAATTAATCATATATATATATATATATATATATATACAAATATTGCTTTAAATTGCTCTAGGCGTTTCTGAGTTATGTCAGAACATTCAACCACAGTGAAGCTACGTGTATGTTAATATCACAATAATTTTTTCTGAAAGTGCCTAATAGGTGCACCATTTTGATGGAAATTGCTTCAGGCGTTACAGTAATAGGAAGATATCTCACTGTCTTTGGCTGCCTCCAATGACCCATCACTCCTAGGGGTCTATCATGGCCACTGAGTCTAGCGATGTCGAAAACTATTTATTAGGTACTAACATCAATAGTTACCGATTATTTTACATGTTAGAGCTTCTCAACCTTAACTCTATTGGTGGTAAATACGTATTACCCACAAAGAACTTACATACAGACCATTATGCAATTACTGTGTTACGAATAGACAAAACAAAGTTCGTATATCTGGAAAACAGATAGCATTCCAAAAAGCTTCTAGTCGTCTCGGAATGGGTGAATACTGGCTCCGTATGGTTATCAATGTAAAGTTTTAATACTGTCATTCCTATGCAATACTAGCAAGTTGAGGTAGCGGTGATGGAGGTACGCACCCTTCTCTCCAAAGTAGGACACAAAGTCTCAATAATATTGTCATCTGCTGACTGTGGCGGGCAGGGGAACGCGGTAATTTATCCTCGTGGTCAGAAACCCAGTGCTGGACGAGGCGATCTGTCTAAACAGGTACCCTGTCAGCTTCGAACACAGCAGCATCATTGGGGAATAAGTATTCTACCATTCGATGGACCTGTTCACCAAAAATTGCCACATAGTGCTCGGCAATATTACGACCTAACAGAGTAAGAATCGAGCCCATGGAATACCTGACATGGCCGTCCATATCATCAGCAAACCCCTCCATACATGAGTCTTGGCTGTAAGCTGTCTGCGTCGTAGATCTGGGGCCTTGTACGTCAGACATAAACTCGGCCAGTAATAGGTCTAAATGAAATGGTAGCAATTTTCCTTAGTCCAGGTTTTATGGATTCGGCACCACGTGGGGTGTCCAACTGTAGAGTTACATTTGCTTCTGACTTATCTTTCATCACAGTCCTCTTCAATGGCCGTCCAGCACCATCATTCAAGACGCACCTTCGTCGGCGTCGTGACTTAGAAGATCATGTTTTCCAGCTTTCCCCGTGTGTGGTGTAAATCTTCGAGGCGGTGACTCTTGACACACCAGTGTGGCAACGTTTGCTGCGGAAGCACTCAACATACGCCCTCCAATTTGCTCACGTTCGCATTGACTTATCTCTGGCATTATACACTCACAACTAGACAGAACACTTCTCTGACCACGACTGAAATTTTCAAATTAAGGAGTGCACCACACAGGTGTGGTTCGTCGTGGATACAACAGCACGATCTGAATTTAAGCAAAGGCATGCATTGCTCAAGATGTTTCCCCATTTTTGTGCACATTCTAAACAGGCTGTCCCAGGAGGAATGGTGAGTATTCAGAGACTTGGCCGGAACGATCATTCGAAGCAAAAATGTCTGGTAAACGTGGCCACTAAGATCGGTCCGTTAAGAGCTATGAGCACTTTTTCATCTTCGTTACTGAAACACATCTCCTGTGGTAAACAAAGGTTGATAGCTCTTGAGGTATGCATTTCACATCTCATGTTCAGTAAACATTTTTTTCTTGTTTTGGTCCATACCAAATTCTCCCACAATATGGAAATCAAACAGCTCGCAGTAGAGGAGTAAAAGAGATTTGCTTCCCTGTATCGAAGATGAATTGCTCATATTTCTTCGGGTCTGGGTTTTAGAACCAATGTTTTCTAGATTCATTTGCTTCGTATGATCTGCCCTTTCATATCCCTGATTACTGACGATTCCATCTGTGACCCCATATATGTATAACGACTCTTTCTGTCCTAAATAATGCTTCTGCGTCACCTACTTTTCACCCTCACACCCTTGGGAGGTAGGTAGATCTTACTCCCTAAGGTGCTTCTTCCCACACTGTAAGTCATGTGGGTGCCAATTGTGGAAGAAACCAATGTAGTTGGTTAGGAAGAGATGTAGGACTTGCATACATACTTACACGCATACGATTTTTATAAATGAAAATAAAATTAATCCAGAGACAGAGTTTAGTAAACGTAATATACTCAGTGCTTCGTGTAATGGCTGTCTGCTATGATAACTGCCTTTCTTTTGGTAATGGGTAAGAAGTTAATTTTAGTGAAGAATGAATTTGCAAAGTTGCTATGTTTTCTCATTCACAGATTTTTCAGCTTCTATTAATAATTTTGAAATACATTAAGAGATATATAGAAAGCACGCTTTAGTGAAGAGAAATTTAATTACTAAGTGACGTGAGACATACTGACGAGAATTTTGGCCTTTGTAGCAGTATGACAGTGCCACTAATTGCTTGTGCTCTTTTTTTCAACAGGCAAATGCAGTTTCTACGGCTGCATACAGCTGTTCGTGGGTAGAGGGGAGTGCATGGTTCAAACGCGCCCTCAGGATCCTCATCACTCGCGCCCAGAAGCCACTGGTTCTCACTGCTGGAGGTCTCTATCCTATAGATAGAGCAGCCTTCCTCTCGGTAACTATGCAGCTGAACCGCAATCTATCTTTATAGTCTGTTGTGCAATAAACAGTGGCAGCAGTACTCTCCAGATTATGGCAAACAGTAACAACAGGGTGGTACCTACGCGTCAAACCGACATTTGTGGGCAGTTGGCACTACATCATAAGTGTGTGACAAGATGGAAATTTGGGTTGGACGCGAGTTGTGCCCGGATTTCTGGGATGGTAAAGGTGACCATTAACGAGAAGCAGGAAATCCAGGTTCAAGTTATGGGCTGGGAAAAGTTTTCACTTGTCGCCATTGAGATTATCTCAGCACCTAATTCCACCCGAGTCAGGGTGTCTTTAACGTCATCATGTACATACGGCTGCAGGATCATGAATGGTGTCTATTGATTTGGACATAACCGTAAGAACAGACACTACACATACATGAAACCATACACGTTGTTCGTTGTTGAGAGACCTATTTGTTTTAACCACCTTTTCGCGGGGAGAACTGTTTTCTCATTTATCAGATTGCTTGCCTTCTATGCTGGCGTAAGCTTTCGCAAGCCCACCAGTTGGCAAAAATGAAGCGCAAAGCTCCATGACGAGGCGCTGGATCAAGTGCACCGATCATGGGAGCGGACAGAGAAACACCTGCAAGCAAAATGCCTCCAACGCCCTCTCGACATCATCTACTTACGCAGCCGCCGCTGACCTGAGGGCATCACTGATGCACCGATATCAGTTTGACGTCAGTCAGTATACTTGCAGTTCGTTGTAGGTTATGACAGTATATAACGACCAAATTAGTGTCTATAGCGGGACTAGCAGTGAGACTAAGTTTTGTAATAGGAAGATTACAGATTATTACTGATGAGTTTGAACCACAACACATGGACTCTATTAAAGTTAATTAAAAGTTCGTCTAAATAGAGAACCGTTAAATACACTTGTGC